>NW_028247797.1:0-53494 GCF_964263255.1 Lissotriton vulgaris | reverse complement strand
CATGAATTATAAAAAATGCCAGACGTGCAGCTATCCAAAAAGAACAATTGATTGACAGTATGCTGAACAATGTCAAACATTCACCCCAGTACAGAGATTTGGGCCTAAATCCATCGTTTTTAGGCCGAGCATTCTAGCCCTCTTGTATATACTTTAGTGTGTACTTCTTATATAATTTAGTACATACAGCCCGCCCATAGGCTTTCCATTTGCTCGCTTCCTTGTCACTCTAATATTCTTTCTCCTATTTTGTCCATGGCATGCATTTGTCATGCCTCTTCCTGTTTAGCCATCGCAGAGAGCAGGGACTAAGTACAATATAAAAACACAGGTCACTATTTTAACATCTGTTCAGGAACTCCTTTCTTCTTTCTTGAAAAGCAATTCACAGGATTGGTCCTGTTTTCTCCCACTTGCTCGTTTTTGTAACCAGGTCTGTAAATCTTGTCATCTTGTCACTTTATCTGTGCATTCAAAGAGCAAGTCAAATGTCCAATCCTGCTTTCCAACATTAATTTTCTTTCTCTGATTTCAAAGTTAGAGGATTTCCTGTGTTGCTTGCATAACCATAAACTCTCTCCCCTTGCTGCTTGAGCCCTGCCGGTGATGCTTGTTATAGTACAGCTAGCAGGCTGTTTCAAATGTCTCCCCCGCTGCCTGCAACTGAACAAGTGCTTTCACTTTCACAAGTGCTTTTAAATTTACAGCAGGGCGGTCAGGCTTTTACAGGGAAGTTCTCTCACCCAGCACAAGAAGCGGGTGCTCGATTTGCTTTCTATGGTACAACTAGTCCTATCACTGATGTGGCATGAGAGATTTATAAGGTTTTTGCAGCTCTATTTCAAAGTTAGAAACTAAAGAATGATTTTATGTCCAAAATGGCTTTTGCCCGCTGCCATCTCTTGAAAAACTCCAGACAAAACTTTCTTAAGTGTTTTCGTACCATGGTAGATAAATAACACATGCAAAAATCAATGGGCAACTCCAGTCGAGCTGTTTTCCAGATGTTCGGAGTTGTGGGAATTCTCCTCCAAAAGACCTCTGCAAAACAACAGGCGGTGTTGGGAATAGAAGGATCCCCGTAGCCGGGCCTCTTACTGCTGCTCATTTGTTCATTCCCTTATACACTGAGGCATGCCTTAGCTCTGGTAATCAAAAAATGCAAAAACAACAATTGATGGACAGAATGCAGAACAATCTCATACATTCACCCCAGTACAGAGTTCTGGGCCTAAATCCATTGTTGTTTTGCTCCTCATGCCATTCCAGTTTGAACCCAGACATATGCAAATCAGTCTTGACCCTGCGCCCAATCCCAATGGGAACAGACCAGGCCAAACAGCCAGGTCAGGTCCTCCCTGGACTGGAAATAAGCATCCTAGGACCAGTTTCGAGGTTTCACCCCTCATCAGCCAGGATGGCTTGACTCCAGTGGCATGGAGAGCACAAATCCCGTGTCTGGGCACACCTGTCCCACTTAGGGGGACAAATGCAAAAACAACAATTGATGGGCAGAATGCAGAACAAGGTCATACATTCACCCCAGTACAGAGATTCGGGCCGAAATCCATTGTTTTTTTTTGCTTTGCATGCCATTCCAGTTTGAACCCAGCCATGTACAAATCCGTCTTCACCCTGCGCCCAATGGGACCAGTCTAGACCATACTGCCAGGCCAGGTCCTCCGTGAACTGGAAACAAGCATCCTAGAACCGGTTTCAGGGTTTTACCCCTCATCAGCCAGGAGAGCTTGACTCCAGTGGCATGGAGAGCACGGGACCCACATCTGGGCATACCCGTCCCACTCGGGGTGACAGATGCAAAAACAACAATTGATGGACAGAATGCAGAACAATGTCATACAATCACCGCAATACAGAGATATGGGCCAAAATCCATATTTTGTTTTGCTCCCCTTGCCATTCCAGTTTGAACCCAGACATTTGAAAACCCCTCTTAACCCTGCGCCCAATGGGAACAGTCTAGCTCGTACTGCCTGGCCAGGTCCTCCCTGAACTGGAAACAGCATCCTTGGACCGGTTTCAGGGTTCCACCCCTCACCAGCCAGGATAGCTTAACTCCAGGGGCATGGAGAGCACAGGACCCACGTCTGGCCATACCCGTCCCACTTGGGGTGACAGATGCAAACACAACATTTAATGAACAGAATGCAGAACAATGTCATACATTCACCCCAGTACAGCAATCAGGGCCTACATCCATAGTTTTTTTGATCCCCATGTCATTCCAGTTTGAACCCATCCATATGAAAACCAGTCTTGACCCTGTGCCCAATGGGAACAGCCCAGACTGAACTGCCAGACCAGTTCTTCCCTGGACTGGAAACAAGCATCCTAGGACCGGTTTCGGGATTTCACCCCTCAGCAGCCAGGTTAGCTCGACTCCAGTGGCATGGAGAGCACGGGACCCACGCCTGGGCATACCCGTCCCACTTAGGGTGACAAATGCAAAAAAAAAAAATGATGGCCAGAATGCAGAACAATGTCATACATTCACCCTAGTACAGAGATCTGGGCCTAAATGCATCCTTTTTTTTGCTTCTCTTGCCATTCCAGTTTGAACCCAGCCATATGCAAATCAGTCTTGACCCTGTGCCCAATGGGAACAGTCCTGCCGGAACTGCCAGTCCAAGTCATCCGTGGACTGGAAACAAGCATCCTAGGACCGGTTTTGAGATTTCACCTCTCATCAGCCAGCATAGCCTGACTCCAGTGGCATGGAGAGCACGGGACCCACGTCTGGGCACACCCATCCCACTCAGGGTGGCACATGCAGACACAACAATTGATGGATAGGAAGCACGAAATGTCATACATCTAGGAAGATGCTAACCCAGGCGCTTATAATAAGCCGCCTGGATTATTGCAATAGCCTTCTGCTGTCTGCCAACGGGGCCGCCCTTGACAGACTACAGGTTGTCCAGAACACGGCAGCACATCTGATTTGGAATGCACTACCAAGGACCGCCTCTCGGCCCCTGCTTTGCCAGCTCCACTAGCTCCCGACATGGAAGAGCGTACAGTTCAAGGTTTACTGTACCATTGAAAAGGCCTTGTCCAACTCCGGCCCTAGCTACCTGGCAGAAAAATGTATCCCCTACACTCCACAGCGGCTTCTCCGCTCAGAATCCAAAGACCTCCTCACAGTGCCTAGAATCAAACGAGCCAGACAAGGTGGGAAGGCCCTATCTTATCTGGGCCCCTGCCACTGGAACAAGCTCCCTGTGCAACTAAGACAATGCACGGAACATCTCCTCTTCAGGAAACAGCGTAAGACCTTCCTGTTTACCTCCGAACCCTAGCTGTTAAGTTTTCCCTCACGCGGCTCATCTAGAGCGCAGAGACACCCCTTCGGGGGTAGATTCTGATGCTTTATAAATAAATAAATAAATAAATAAATAAATAAATAAATAAATAAATAAATAAAATAAATTCCAGTTTGAACCCAGCCATATGCAAATCAGTCTTGACCCTGCACCCAATGGGAAAAGTCCAGCCCGAACTGCCATGCCAGGTCCTCCGTTGACTGGAAACAAGCAACCTAGGACTGGTTTTCGGGTTTCACCCCTCATCAGCCAAGATAGCTTGACTCCAGTGGTATCGAGAGCACAGGACCATTGTCGGGGCAAACCGGTCCCACTCGGGTGGCAAAATGCAAAAACAACAGTTGCTGGACAGAATAAGAACAATGGAAACAGTTCAGCCCGAACTGCCAAGCGGCCGGAGCCTCTCTGGACTGGAAACAAGCATCCAAGGACCAGTTTTGGGGTTTCACCAGCCATGATAGCTTGACTCCAGTGGCATGGAGCGCACGGACCCACGTCTGGGCATACCCGTCCCACCCGGGGTGACAAATGCAAAAACAATTGATGGACAGACTGAAGAACAATGTCATACATTCACCCCAGTACAGAGATCTGGGCCAAAATCAATCGGTTTTTTGCTCCCCATGCCATTCCAGTTTGAACCCAGCCATATGCAAATCAGTCTTGACCCTGTGCCCAATGGGAACAGTCCAGCCTGAACTGACAGGCCAGGTCCCCCCAGGACTGGAAACAAGCAACCTAGGACCGGTCTTAGGGTTTCATCCCTCATCAGCCAAGATGCTTGACTCCAGTGGCATCAAGAGCAAGGGTCCCATGTCTGGGCATACCTGTCTCACTCGGGGTGACAAATACAAAAACAACAGTTGATGGACAGAATGCAGAACAATGTCATACATTCACCCCAGTACAGATATCTGGGCCTATATCCATTGTTTGTTTGCTCCCCATGCCATTCCAGTTTGAACCCAGCCATACGCAAATCACCCTGCACCCAATGGGAACAGTCCAGCCCGAACTGCCAGGCCTAAGTGTGAAGGGTATGCCCAGGCGTGGGTCTTGTGCTCAATACACCACTAGAGTCAAGCTAGCCTGGCTGATGAAGGGTGATGCCCAGAAACTGGTCCCAGAATGCTTGTAGGTCCATTGTCGACAATTGCTAAGTATCATAAGCTTTGCTGCCATGGAGCTACTTTTGTGCACAATACTGCAAACATATATTTCACAAGACTTTGTTTGTGCCGCTTTACACATGAGAACTGTCTGCCTAGCAGGTTATTTGCTGTGCTCTGAGGTTTAGTCTGCACACGATGTTAAAGGTTTTAAACAACAATGCCCCTTGTTATTCTGTTCTGATCTCTCCCTCGCACCTAGACATAACAGGCTACACACAGCTGCCCTTATGGAAATTGTGTACTTTAATATTGCAAACACAACCTGATTTTACACACAGGGAGAGACACCTTTCTAGAGAGAAGACCCGTGTTTGTAATGAGATATGAATATTGCATCTAGGCCTTGAGGTATGGGGGTCTGCTGACAAAGCCCAGAGGTCTTCTGTTTTATACTAATCTATCTCTTGTCAAGGGGAGGGTAGTTAGGTCGTTCGGTCCTTTTCCATTGTTTTATATAACATGACATCTGTGTTTGTATTCTATGGACTTGTAACAATGCTGACTAAATTGTGTTTATGCATTCTGCTGCTAGTGTTGGCTCGTATACTGCACCATAGAGTGCACTAGTTGAAATAAGCATTTTAAACTATACTGCGTCTCTGATTTTTCGCATTGTGGACATGTATGAGTGGCTAAGCGAAATAGAGTCTGGCTCCTGCGATTCCCAAGATAGAGCTACGTGTTCTTGGTTATCTAATCTAAGCATGGGCGAATTTTGCGAATCTCGCGTTCGCAAATTTTGCGGATTTGCGAACTCGCAATCCGCAAAATCTGCGAATTCTCGCGAATTTGCGGATTTTTTTTTTGTGTTTGCGCGGGTTTCTGCCAGTTCGCGAGGGTTTTGTACAATTTCACAAATTGCGAACTTACCTGTCGGGTCGCAAGTTTCGCGAACTTGTTGTTTCTACGTGTCCAGCCTGTTTGGGACACTCTTCTTCATCACTGCCACTCTCTGTCACCACTGCCACTCTCTGACTACTCATGCCACCCTCTGGCCCACCCATGCCACCCTCTGTTTCATCACAGCACCCTCTGGTTGTCCAGGCAGTGTACATTATTGTGGCAACGCAAGCACACCTTCCCTGCCTCAAGTGACCTGAATTAATTTGGGGCTGATTAATGTGTCACAGAATATTTTTTTAGCTGGCACCTGCTTCCTTAGTGCTTCCTGATTAGTGATCGTTTGCACTTGCTAAGTGCTTTCATTGTTGCAAAATTAGTTACAACACCTGCCCTGCCCCAACTGACAATAATGAATTAGGGGCTGATTAATGGATTTGAACTTCAAGCCTGGCTCCTGCTTGTCTCCCTTAGCTGTAATTCAGGACCTTTGTGGCATATGTGTAACTATTCTGAGGTTCAGAGCAGGGTCACATAATAGTTGCAACTGGCAACTGAACTCTGGAGGGGCCCCTCAGGAAGCACTACAGGAAATGGCTACTAATGATGAGCCTGAACTTTTGAACCTGGTAAGTAGTTTCAGTTTTGCTAAGATCGTATTTCTGCAATTTTGCACTTATTCGCGGGGCGCGAAGTTGTACTGGGAAGCCGCGAACTCACGCGAACAGTGCGAGCAGTGCGAGCAAAATCCGCTGCTCGCGGATTTGCGGATTTTGCGGGAGATTCGCGAATCTCGCGGATTGCGAATTTACCGAAAATCCGCAAAATCCGCGAGCGAAACGGATTTTCCGCCCATGCTTAATCTAATCATTGGTAGCTCCGCTGAAGACGGAGAACAAATGAGACACTATAGCTAGTCAGTTAGGGATTTTGGGTACGGATGTGGTAGGTTGGTACACCACCTATTCAAATAAAATCAAAATTTGCTTTATTCGGTTTTCATTTTTGAATTACAAAACCATAAAAGCACTAGATACAGTAAACATTACACGTATTTCAAAACACTCAATTTGAGATTGTTAAAAAAAAGAGAATCAAGACAAAATGTTATCAAATTCATTGCTTCACATTAGCAACAAAAGTTCAGAGCTGTTTTCTGTACTTGATTACAGCTTTTAGAAATAGAGCAAAGTTTCCTGTATAGCATTCCTTGTCTAAAAGCTGCAATGCAAGATGGGAGGGCGGCATTGCCTCAAGCCCCACATTTTTTAAATAGGTAGGATCCACCTTTTTTTCTGATCCCAAAAATATTTACAAAATAAAACAACATGAATTGTCGATTGAGATGAAGATCCATCACAAGGGCAAATTGCTAAGTTTTTTTACCACTCATTTATCATAGGAAACAATACTAATTGATAAAAAAAGATGTAATGTGAAGAATGTGAGGACAAATCTATCGTACCCAGTTATACAGTAAGTTAAGTACGATTGCATTGCAGTAGAGGAAAGGATCATCTGGTTTGTTTGTACTGTTGGTTTAAGAGCTTCACTGGCAAATCTAATTTCTTCCAAGTGAGACATACATTGTTTTTTAAAAACTTTCCTGGAGATTGTACACATCTGTGACGAATTATGAAAAAATTCTGGCTGTCCTGGGTCCATGACAAAGTCTTTAATATACTTCAGCCACCTAATAGCTAGGGCTTGCTCTAGGTTAAGGGGGTCTCTTAGGACCTTTTGATTAAAAGTCATTTTTGGTGACGTCCAGATTCAATAAAACTGGCTACACCCTTATTATATCCGTAATATATTGCAACCTCAGCTCAGTGTGGCAAATATTGGTTGACTTTGAGCGAGGTACAGCCAATAAATAATGAAGAAAAGCATTTTTCACTCTCAGTATTTCAGATACATAGCAAAATCCCCAGATTCTAGCAACGTATATTACAACGCTGACACACTTGGCTTGGTAGATCTTAATCAGTTCTATTGGGGGCCTTTTACCTAACTTCTGGGTAAAATTTACAAGGGCTGTTGTAGTTCTCATAAACAGCAGTTTTTTTCCCTCATAGCCTGATGCCACGTGCCCTTAATGTCTACAAAAATGCCTACGTATGTGTATGTCTTTGTATTTTCGAGTTTCCTATTCTCGATAAAAATAGTACTTTGTTTTCTACCAACCCTCCCACAGTTCCTTATGTACGTTTTTGGTGACATTAATCTCTATATCAAGGCTTTTCATATACTCAATGTATTTATGAAGGGCCCGTTGTACCTCCAGTGGTATTTGGGCCATTATCACTGCATCGTCTGCATGGAGTAGGGCGGGTATAGATCGGCTTTGTACCTGCGGTAGGTCCTGACACCCCTCGAGCATAACTCGTTCAAGACCGTTGGTACAGGGTAAACAGGAAAGGTACTAGAACACAACCCTGTCTATCCCCTCTCTCCACCGGGAATGGGGCTGTATATTATCCATTCGGTCCATACCGTACCCTAGCTCTTGCATTCAAATAATGTTCTCTTACAATTTGGATTAAGGTTGTAGTATGGTTTAGAACCTCTTTTTGCGTGCATGTTATGTTAACATGGCTCATTAGAAGTTTAAACGTCATTTTACCTTTTGCTGCTTTTTGCACACAACACTGCTTAACTGTTTTTGCAAGTTAGCTTTCAGGAAGGTCTATACATGAGATTTGTTTTCCGACATCTCTAGACAAACATCGAGCCCCTAGTATGCACAGTGAATGCTGAGCCGTCAAGGTTATCATAACATGTGAGCCTGTTTATCGGCATGTCCATGTAACACGTTCTAGACACAACATTTTGGCAGCTGCAAGCCAAGTAAGATTCTGGCGCCTTTATCATAACACACTTGCCATCATTTCACACACTTGGAAGATTCCAGGGATGCAGCCTTGCTGATCCAGATGTAATTTACACTTACTGAGCAGAAAGGTAATGGCGTCCCCCAAAACAAGTTCAAGAGACCTTCTTTAGCTTATAATACATAGTTCCCATATAGGGAGGGTGTTAAAGCTAGGCGCTATATCACCTGTTTGCACTATCATTGTAATATGATGCCTCCTTTAGTATTTTATGGAATTGTAACCATGCTCACCATATTCTTAATCATATGTCTGCTTATGTTGACTAAAATACTGCGCTTGAGATCACGTCGTTAAAATAAATATTTTAACCTTATCATGTCTCTTATTTTACTTCTGTTGTGGACTGGTATGAGAGTATAACAAAAGAGTGTTCTCACTTCCCACCATTCCTGAGATGGTCCTAAGTCGCATGTTCTAGGTTGTCTAATCTTTGGTTACTTTGCTATAGGATGAAGAGCTAATGTGACACTAATTGCTAGCTGGTTGGGGTTTTCTAGGTACTGAGGTGAGTTTTGGTACACCACAATTCACTAATGTCCTAGGTCTCTGTGCACAGTTCTGTGTATGAGTAGAAATCCTTACAACATGGTGCCGTCAACGAGTGTGGTCTTATTGTGAGACACTTGTGTAGTGCTTATATCAGTCTCCGACCCCCTCACTATTGTTTCTAGTTGACAGTAGTGACGGATAAAACCTACCTATAGTTACATAGGTTTCTTCAAGCTTGATATTTTAAACAGGTTTTCTATTTGAATTACTACCCAGTTGTGCCTTTTTTGTATTGCATTGTACTTCTCTATTTCTGTATCGATATGGCTGCTGTTGATATCCCAGCGCACAGTCGTGTAGCTGTACGGAATCACTTACAGGAATACCTCATTTCTTTAGAGGGACAGGCAGTGGTATTTGTTGTCTCAGCTGACACGGCGTACCCATTTGAGTTATATTACTCATAGGTTACATTTCTCGCGGTAGATGCTAGTACTGGTGTATTTCACACTTACACCCCTGCTGATGCTCCTGCTGCGTACGCTCCATATCGGACAGCGGAAATTCCGATTTCTGCTTGGCAGCATGCCGTTTGGTTTAATGGGGCCCACCCACATGTTATTACAGCAGTCAGACAAGGGCCGTTGTCGATCCCAGACGCTACTTGGCCTGTTTTAGCTGCTTACACCCCACATCCTCAGGCGGGGCAGTTAACAGCTCAGCAACTAAGACCCCTATATGCCTCAGCAGTATCAGTTATTAGGGGTCTGGTTCATTACATTACCTGCAACCTAACGGGTGGGGCCCTGGGGTGGTGCAGAGCATCCAGTTGGCGGGGGCGGGCTTAAGCTTTGTCCTGTCATGGTTAATGCGGTCATGGGCAAGCGTCCCCTGGAAAAGGAAGAGATGCCTTTTTGGCTTGCCGAGAAATTCGACCAACTGGAAGCAGTATTTCCGAATACTAGTCCTGTGGAGAAACACAGGATCCTCACAGTTAGTTTGCAGAAAGACTGAGACTTGAGGTGTGATTTTTGCGGCAGTCTATACTAGGTGCTCTGGCACCCCGTCAATGACTGTCCTGCCTCTGTGATCAAGCATGTTCAGGATGAACACGGGCCAGAGGGGGCTGTGGAGTTGGGAATGCAACTCATGGGAGCGTTTGACATGGTACGCAATCTCGTTCTTGCTAATGTAACGGGGGATGCGGTAAGTTTCCAGGTCTCTAATGCTTTGCGCAATGTCCCCGACGCAGACAAACCCCGTCAGTTACTGAAAATTATTACGGAGGCTTATAAGGCCGTTGGCCATAATAGTTTGGGTGTTAAGCCTTTTGCTAAGAAAGAGAAATAGCAGCAAACTCAACAAGCGTCATATGATAAGGATGACCACCCAGAAGTTCAGAACCAAAATTGATGTAAGAACGAAAAACAGGATAAACAAACAGAAACAGGGGTCCCGTCCTGCTTCACCTACACCTGCCCCTGCTGAGCGTACATATGAGTTGCGCGACCGCAGTACTATTAGGTCACCTGATAGATTTCAGGTTCCTGAACAACTTTCTCCTCGCTCTTTGCAGGAAACATCGGTAACAACCACCGGTAGAGGAGGCGGCAGCAGAGGTCAAGGTGCCCAAAAGAGCCGTGGGCAGCCTTGTAAGGCTGACGGAAAAGGCAAGCAGGATGAGGCACCGCGTCAAAGGACCCAGTTTCATAAGAAGATAGTTCCTGCTGTAACAGCGAGATATGCCACAGATAGTGAGAACGCAGCTTCGGAATCTGGGCGCTGATGCTGCTAGACGGCGCAGCAGAGATTACCATCATTCGAGAGGCGGTGCGTCCACTACTGAAGGGGACAGCGACTGACACCTTTGTTGTAGTTGAGACAGCTGACACTAGAGTGGCTAACCCTGACAGGCTTTATGAAATTGTCCTAGTAATTGAAGGTGACATAGAACGTACCATAAAAGGTTTTTTTGGGGGAAAATCTAACAACTACCTTTGATATTTTGTTAGCGGAAGTTGATTGGCCCCCACCCTTTGTCTTAGCTGCTCTGCAGGGGGGAGGAGTTGATCCTCCCCGCTTTTGCGTGCACAGTGCTGAAAGAGCAGGTTCTGCAGTTTGCAGAAGATTGGGCTAAGGTACTTGCGCCGGCGTTGAACCGTACTCACTGTGGATGAGACAAATTTTCCCCTCAACATGAGATTCCTTTGCGGTCATTGCCATAGTCTTAATCCCAATACTCCATGCGACGTGAAGCATGCCTCTGTTTCAGAAATCCTTGAGCAAAAGGTGTACTTGAAACGTCTGTGTTTACCAATGGACACTTTCAAGAAAGAACTTAAATTAGAATGATTGATGGAACTTTGGCTCCCCACTCCTCTTCCAACATCATGAAGAGGGACCAGACATTTGTCAATATAACTGCTTGGCACGCCTTAGATGGGATTGTATGGGATGCTGTAAAGTTCCAGATACATGGGCCCACAGAGGTTATTAATGTTCCCAATGTACTCAGTGTTTCTATGGGGGATGTGGTTCAACAAAATATTTGTATAATGATTAGGACGTTAAAGCTGTAGAAGCTTTATTTTCTGATTTGAAATACTATGCCGCTTTCGATGCTGAAGATTTATATTTGGAATCTGCAAATTATGGTGATTTGTACTGTTACCAGCATTTTGGCAGTCACTTTCTGCATAAGACAAATTTATTTAGAAATGTGGTTAACTACACACAGTGGGAGCAATGTCCCGCACCTGTGGAAGGCAGCTCAACAACATTTTTGAAAAAGTTTTCCTATTTTACTGATTTTGATCAATCAAACCCTAATGCATTTTATTTTAAGTTGACTGAGAAGTCCTCTTCCAAGGTTAGACTTACCCACACTAAATTACTGTATTCGAAGTCCTTTAATAACCAGTTGACTGTTGGGGGCTATGAACTGTGGAAAGACGCTATTGATCCTAAATCTGTTTGGGGTTCTAAGAGTTGGCAAGTGCAAGGCACTGAGGCTTTGCATCGTGCATGTCTCATCCCAAACCATATGTTGTTTCTGAATGACACTATTTCACAAACCACCTGCTTTGGATTGGCTACTTCTAAAAAGTTAAATACTCCTTCATTTCCTGATTTGGGTCAATTTCCCCATTGGAATATTTATACCAGTACTTCCCTAAGTGACATACAAGCCCAGTTAAGAAATTCCTCTTTTAATGTTTCCAGCATTAATCCCGAAGGCCGGATGCTATGGAAAAAAATTGCAGATTCCTGCCAGCACTGTTTTCTGGGTCTGACCCCTGGCTATACAGAGGTTGATCCCCGCTTTCAGACTCAACATTCAGTCACTAGTTATTCTGTAGGCAAATTGTGCCAGAGTTGGCTCAGACATTCATTCTTAGCTTCTGTTAAGATTCATTTATCCAAACTCACTGACACTGTCGACTTAAATGATTTTGTTAAAGGTCCTCCGGCAGGCAGATCGAAAAGAGGGATATATTCTTCTTACAATGAGGTTTGGAAACTGTCGCAAATTGAATCTGCTTTTAGGCTTAGAGCTATTGATCAGGCCAATTTAGTAAAACTGCTTGCCATTGTAGATGATTGAATTAACACCCTTTCTTCCAGAATTTACACTTTGGATAATATTGTATCGTCTGTGGTTGATATTGTGCAAGAATAGGTTGCTGGCTCTGTATCATGGGCAAAATCAATTGCGTTTTGTTATGCAGCTTGCATGGACCCTACAAACGTTGAAAAATGGCCGAGTTCCATGGGAATACTTAAACACAAGTTTATTATTTCTGCCTTTCAATTTGACTGTTAAACAGCAATTTATGTCAATGAAGGATGCCACATTTTCACTGTTGAATATTGAAAATTTATAATCTTTACCTTTTTCAGTAGCAGAATCCAATTCAGCAGTTTGGCTCATCCATGGGTTTATAACTCTACCTTTTCCCCTTTTCAAATTTGAGTCCTGCATGAAGCACTATGCAATAGGCAGGTTTGAGCCCCTGGTTGGTGCTTATCTTCATGAATTCTGGAATCTCCCGTTCACATACAGGTGTTTGAGGGAAAGAAAGGAAGTTTATTTAAATGGTGAAGATTGCACCACAACACCAGATCAATTATTAGTGTGCAGAAATCTTCAATTGCACGGTTCTTGTAATATTCTTGCACCGAACCTTGCCTGCATTCTAAAAGGTACACTAGTCCTGGTCATTACACCGACATTCACATTCCTTGCAAACGGTAGTTATTTATTATTAAATAATGAAGATTGTTGTGAGATGCATACTGGAATTCCTTATATCGTTACGGTTTCCAAGCGTGCAAATTGCTGTAAGAATGTCTTATTCCCTCCTCCGCATGGCAGGCTCGATGTTTCCATCTGGCCTTCTATTCCGACCTTGAAAGCAGAGTTCAACAAGATGAGTCGAATAAGAGCTCTTTTGTTCCAGAAGGAAGTCCCCCTTACATCTGCACGTGAGACATTCGTCCTTAACGTTGCAAATACTCGAACTGAGGTAAATGCCTTATTAAACACAGAGCTGCCCCTGCATTTTGTTGCCTTGTATCACACAATCTTAAATGCCTCATCGACCACTGGCCTGGCACATTTTTTTAAAGTAGTATGTTCTGGCCTTGTGACCTCATTTCAAACTATATTTGGTGTGATCTCTGCATTTTTTCGTTACATTTTTTCAAGTGTCTTTGGTGGTTTCCCTTCGCTCCTGGCTTTAGGCGCGGGCATACTGCTGTTAATTTGTTAACTACAAAATGGATGCACAGTCTGTGCCCCACGATGATCTGTCCTGGCTGCTCCACCTTCGTAACCGTATGCTAGAATACTATGGATGACTGGCTCTGGCGACTCTGAGTGTGGCGTATGGTTTATCTTTACGATTTTCATTTTTCACTTGCATGCAGTCTGTTTTCCATTGCCTGAATTGTGGATTTGAATGGGCCCTGGATTTGTGTCTCTGCAACAAGGTGTCTCCTGACCTGGATTTTAATCTACTAATGAGTCCCTTAGTTGCTCATGAACTAGATTGTTCTAGTGCCGGGATGATGGCCTGCGCAGCGGCTCATGGGGTTCTAGGCAATTGGAACATTTGGACTGCGGCCAATGACTTTCCGGTGCGCAGTTATCTTGAAGTAAGTTCGAGTTGTCCCCTGATGGTACTAGAGGCTCTGGCAATTCAGGAACATGTATGTTCTTTCCCTTTACTTAATTGGATGGCTGAAATGTTCATGGATGATAATAACGACTTCCTATTGGAGGCAGTTGCAACATATGGTGCTTATACGCTGTTGGATTGAAGTACAGATTTTTTTTTCTTCTGCTTCATAAACATGTACTGAACTCGTGAATGTTTGTTCTTAATGTCCTGATTTTCCTTACATGTTTTAGGTCTTTTTTCATACCATAGCCTCCCATGATTGTTTTCACTGACTTAGTTATTTTAATTCCGATTTTTTATTCCCAATTCTCAAGTTTGGCAAAATTCCTGAACTTGGTTTTGTCTCATTCGAACTTGAACTCCACGTTCTATGAAGTTTGCCCCAGGTATTATGCAGTCCCCGAAGAAGGGAGGGTGTAGTATGGTTTAGGGCCTCTTTTAGCGTGCATGTTATGTTAGCATGGCTTATTAGAAGTTTAAACGCCATTTTACCTTTTGCTGCTTTTTGCACACAACACTGCTTAGCTGTTTTTGAAAGTTAGCTTTCTCGAAGGTCTATACATGAGAAAAGGTTTGCTTTTCAACATCTCTAGACATACATCATGACCCCAGTCTGCACAGTGAGTGCTGAGCCATCAAGGTTATCATAACATGTGAGCCTGATTATCGGCATGTTCGTGTAACACATTCTAGACACAACATTTTGGCAGCTGCGAGCCAAGCAAGATTCAGGCGCCTTTATCATGTTATGTTATATGGAATTTGTAACTCGCACAATTACTCTTGAGTATCCTGGCGCAATGTGGTCGCAAGCATGTGGCTAGAACAAGAATTAATAAGCCTGGTTAAAAAGATGAGTTTTGAGAAGCTTCTTGAAACGCTGGAAATCCTGGGTGTGACGAAGCACAACAGGGAGGGCATTCCATAGGGAGGCTACTTTGACTGAAAGTGACTGGCCACCCATCCTAGCACGACGAAAGTGGGGGGTGGTCATCAGCCGATGAGAAGCAGATCGTAAGGATCTTCTAGGTGTGTGAAAAGACACCCTTTTCCTAATGTGGGAGGGACCAGAGGCGTGCAAAGCTCTGTGAGCTAAAATGAGAGCCTTGAACTGCACCCGCTGGACCACGGGCAGCCAGTGAAGGTCACACAATTGTGATCTAATACTTGAACGCTTAGAGATGTTAAATATGAGTCTGGCCGCCGCGTTATGGATTAATTGCAGTTTGTTGACCAGAAATGTGTTCCGAGAACCTGAGATGCTCCCCAAACCAAATTCCCAGGTTCTTAGCCGGGCCACCCTCAGAGAGTGGATGGGGGAAATCAGAGGGCCACAAGGCTTCTGTAAAGAAAGGGGGAAATTGACTGTAGAGTCGGATTTCTGATTTCCCCTCGTTACATTTGAGTTTGGCCTGGGCAAGCCATGCAAACACGGCAGCTAGGCAGCTTTGTGCCATCTCCGTACATAGAACAGGGCCATTCCAGGTAAACAGAAGCTGGGTGTCGTCGGCGTAGGCCATAATTTTAGCACCCAGCTCTTCGGCAAGGGAGATCAGTGGAGTCAAATAGATGTTAAAAAGCAGCGGGCTCAGGGTCGAACCCAGGAACTCCAGTCAAGACCTCCCTGTCCGAGGATGAGAAAGGAGGCATCCAGACCTGCTGGGAACAGGGGTTCCAGCCAGGTCAGCACTGCACCAGAGAGGCCGATGGCAGACAGGCGGGAGAGCAGAAGCTGATGGAGTACCGTGTCAAAGGCGACAGAGAGCTCCAATAAAATCAGAGCCACTCAGCCGCCGCCATCCATGCATTTCCTAATTGCCTCCATCATTTCCACTAGTGCAATCTCTGTGCTATAAGATGATATGAAGCCTGACTGTGCCGGATGCAAAGCTCCGGAGGTTTCCACAAAGGCATTCAGTTGACGGAAGGCCACCTTCTCACAGACTTTGGCCAGTGCTGGGAATAGGGATATGGGACGGTAATTAGCAGGTGTCAGAGGATCCGCTGTCGTTTTTTTTAGAAGCGGAAGAAGATTAGCTTGTTTCCATTGTTTTGGTACCCTCGCCGACTGAAGTGGCCAATTTACAATGGACGTTACTTCCGAGCAAGCAACATCGGCCACCCCGGCCAAGACTTAGGCCGGGCATGGATCCAAGGGAGAGCCTGACTTAAGTGATTTAAGAATAATTAGAATGTCTGGCGTCTCCACCAAGGCAAACTGAGAAAATAACTGGTTAGGAGGGGTGCAGATGGTGGGTGCTGGAGGAGGCTTCAGAGGAGTCAGTGAGGAGGCCAAGCTTTCTTGGATTAATTGGATTTTATCAATAAAGAATGATGACAGCTCCTCGCACCACCGCAAGGAAGCAGGGATGGACTTATGCTCCGCTCGGGGCGACATAAAGCTTTGAACAATAGCAAAAATGTCTTTACTGTTGTTGTTAGCTTTCATTATTTTAGCCTCATAGTTCTCACTTTTAGCTTTTCTGACAGCTGTATAATAGATTCTCTGAGCCGAGCGCAATTCGGATTTAGCCAATGGGCAGTAGATAAACCTCCATTGGCGTTCCAACTTCTTACAGCCCAGTTTCAATTCCTTTAACGCCAGGGAATACCAGGGTTGAGAGGGCATCGAACCATGCTAGGTAAAGGTATGCATGTAGATTTTACTCCCCAGCTGATCCAGGTGTTAAACTGGATAATCGTGCCTTCCTGGTCTGCAGCAGGACCACCTGCGAGTGAATTAGGGACTCTGTTAGCCCAGGGATATTAATATTGAGGGCCGTGGGAGCTGGTGACAAAGATGTCCGCAGGGAAGATTTTTTAAAAAGTCCCCCAAAAAAATGATCAGAGCTTGATCAGACCAAATCACCGTCAGAGGTTCTTTGACATGTAATTCAAAGTTGGAGCACACCAAATCAATCAGGTGGCCCCTAAGGTGAGTGGGCTTGGTGACCGACTGGGTCAGCTGAGTCAGGCCCAGAAGATCCAGTAGAGCCATTGAGTCGGGGGCCTCGGGGGTATCTAAATGAATATTAAAGTCACCTAGAAGGAGGAATTTGGGAAAACGCACAGCCATGGACTTGCCCAGGGACTTTAGGAAGGCCCCCAGCTGACCAGGGGGACGATAAATCAGTGTGGCCCCTAGCGTAAAATGAGGCAATAAGGTGAAGGACAAATCCAGAGCCTTCGCCTCTAGCACATCGGCAGAGGTTTCACATACAAAGGCCCAGGATTCCCTGAACACTACAGCAGTGCCCCCCCCTCTCCCAGTCTTGCGATCCGCGCATGCTATGTGGTACCCTCGTGGGGCAGCGAGCTCGACAACTGGCTCGCATGACTCCCTGAACCAAGTTTCCATCAGAACATCAAGATTATTATCCACAATTAACTCAAAGATATTTACAGCATGTTTGACCACCGACCGTGCATTAATGAGGGCTGCCAGCACGACCGACCCCTTCTCCAATGCAGTGCACACTTGCCATCATTTCACACACTAGGAAGATTCCAGGGATGCAGAGAGCCTTGCTGATCCAGATGTAATTTACACTTACTGAGCGAAAAGGTAATAGGGTCCCCCACAACAAGCTCAAGAGACCTTCTTTAGTTTATAATACATATTTTCTATCTAGGGAGGGAGTTAAAACTAGGCGCCTGTTTGCACAATCATTGTAATATGATTTCTCCTTTTGTATTTTTATGGAATTGTAACCATCCTAACCATATTATTCTTAATCATATGTCTGCTTATGTTGACTAAAATACTGCGCTTGAGATCACTTTGTTAAAATAAATATTTTAACCTTACTGTGTCTCTTTTTTTACTCCTGTTGTGGACTGGTATGAAAGTGTAACAAAATAGTGTTCTCACTTCCCACCATTCCTGAGATGGTCCTAAGTTGCATGTTCTAGGATGTCTAATCATTGGTTACTTTGCTATAGGAAGAAGAGCTAATGTGACACTGATTGCTAGCTGGTTGGGGTTTTCTAGGTACTGAGGTGAGTTTCTGGTACACCACAATTCACTAATGTCCTAGGTCTCTGTGCACAGTTCTGTGTATGAGCAGAAATCCTTGCAACAAGGTAAGGTAGACTCCCAATACTTTGGTAATCTTTCACAATTTGTTGTGGCATAAGTTATCCAATGCAGTGGAAAAATCCACCTATTCACTGAGGTCCTGTTTTCCTGTGCATAGTCCTGTTAATGTGCAGAATCCATGCAACATGGCGCCACCAAAGATTGATCGGGTTCTTATCTGCAAGAAGCTTGAGTAGTGCTTGTGCTTGTCCACAATAACCTCACATCCACCTCTGGAGGCGGTTGTGACGGGAATACCTCCAATATTGAAGTTTTTATAGTTTTTTCCTGCTTGAAGTTAAATAAAAAAGGTTACTCTCTCTTATTAGCCCTTGCTGTGCTGCCTCTCGTTAAGTTGTACATCCTACTTTTTTGATGGAGCATGAAATTGCTGCACACAGTTGTGCCCCGCTCAGGGACCAATAGAGGAATTTTAGAGTCCCTGATGCAGGGGCCGACTTAATTTTTGTAGTTGAAACGGATCCTATGTATCCATTAGAAGTCTTTTATTCTTGGATCACCTTTCCGGCAGTTGAAGCGGATGATAATCTGTTTCATGAGTATACCGCCTCGGTGGTCCGGGTGGCATATTGTCCATATCGGACCCTAAAGGTTCCACTATCGGCTTGGCAACACTGAATTTGGTTTAATGACGCCTTTCCTCACACATTTACACCTGTCTGTTTAGGTCCTTTATCAATTGAAGGAGCCTCATTGCGGATGTTAGCTGGGTATCCCTGCAACAGCATGGGTTAACAAACGCTAATCTCGATGAGTTGCAGCAAAAGTTTCTTCTCTTATAGTTTGCAATTCTTATTACTGTGTTTAGTCTTTCAATGACAACTTACTCTTCTGGTCTCAAAATGATTATCGAGATACTAAAGGCAGCATGATTAAGCATAAAACTCTTTGGGCTCGAGTGGCAGATCTTAAAAAACGTTTGCCACTCACATATGTTATACATACTCTTGGCCATCAGCGTGATGGGGCACACCCTGTTGGGAATTGTTTGGCTGATGAAACGGTTCAGAAAAGGGGGGTGGTGATGGACAGAGCATCTGAATTAAGCAGAATACTCGTACCCAGTCAACAGATCAGGGCTTGATCCATCACCGTTTTTTAGCTCACTGCACCATCCGAACCATCAGAACCTGGCTACATGCAAATTAGTCTGTCCCTGGCCCAGTGCATCATGGGAACAGGGCAGACCAAACTACCAAGCCAATTCTTTTACTGGAAAGGAAACAAGCTTCCGGGGACCGGTTTCTGGCATTACAGCCGTCTTCGGCCCGGCTTGCTTGAATCCTGATGGTGCATTGAGCAAGGGACTCACATCTGAGCATACCCTTCCACGCTTGTGGTGGACAAAACGATTCAGAAAAGGGGGGTGGTGATGGACAGAGCATCTGAATTAAGCAGAATACTCGTACCCAGTCAACAGATCAGGGCTTGATCCATCACCGTTTTTTAGCTCACTGCACCATCCCAGCTCAGAACCTGGCTACATGCAAATTAGTCTGTCCCTGGCCCAGTGCATCATGGGAACAGGGCAGACCAAACTACCAAGCCAATTCTTTTACTGGAAAGGAAACAAGCTTCCGGGGCCCGGTTTCTGGCATTACAGCCGTCTTCGGCCCGGCTTGCTTGAATCCTGATGGTGCAGTGAGCAAGGGACTCACATCTGAGCATACCCTTCCACGCTTGTGGTGGACAAAACGATTCAGAAAAGGGGGGTGGTGATGGACAGAGCATCTGAATTAAGCAGAATACTCGTACCCAGTCAACAGATCAGGGCTTGATCCATCACCGTTTTTTAGCTCACTGCACCATCCCAGCTCAGAACCTGGCTACATGCAAGTTAGTCTGTCCCTGGCCCAGTGCATCATAGGAACAGGGCAGACCAAACTACCAAGCCAATTCTTTTACTGGAAAGGAAACAAGCTTCCGGGGACCAGTTTCTGGCATTACAGCCGTCTTCGGCCCGGCTTGCTTGAATCCTGATGGTGCAGTGAGCAAGGGACTCACATCTGAGCATACCCTTCTACGCTTGTGGTGGACAAAACGATTCAGAAAAGGGGGGTGGTGATGGACAGAGCATCTGAATTAAGCAGAATACTCGTACCCAGTCAACAGATCAGGGCTTGATCCATCACCGTTTTTTAGCTCACTGCACCATCCCAGCTCAGAACCTGGCTATATGCAAATTAGTCTGTCCCTGGCCCAGTGCATCATGGGAACAGGGCAGACCAAACTACCAAGCCAATTCTTTTACTGGAAAGGAAACAAGCTTCCGGGGACCAGTTTCTGGCATTACAGCAGTCTTCGGCCCGGCTTGCTTGAATCCTGATGAAACAGCCAAATCTGCAGTAGCCATGTGTTCCATAGCAGCCATTACTAAATCCAAGATATAGATTGATAATGACATTTTGCAGAGAAAGCTGCAACAAAGGAGGGCCTTAATTACCCACAGGGTTTCCCTTTGATATATTCTTATCAGTTAATTCCCGAACAAGTTCCTTTTGCTAGAATACCAGACGTTGGAGTTCGGCTGATTCCCAATGAAGACCGCAGACACACTTTAATTAAGACCGCAAACGAGGGCCTGGCTACGGCTCATGCCGGAGTTTCTGCGACTGTTTTTAGTCTGCAGCAACATTATTGGTGGCATGGTGTAGATAAACAAACCCGCAATTATGTACTTTCTTGTGACATTTCTCAGTAAATTGAGCCATCTGTGGTAACACGTCCACCACAAAGACCACTTAACATTGCTAATCAGCCTTTTGCTTGTGTATACCTTGATCACTGCGGTCCTTTCTCTTCAGATAATACATTGTTGTATGTTCCACCTAGGAGTTTAAAGAAGGCTAAAAGTTAGTTGCTTAGGTAATGAGGCTATCCAAACCTCAAGGATGGTTTATTAGTCAACAAAAAAAAGAAATGCAGAAAATATAGATATAATATCCAAGACCAAAGGACACACCTTCTCAATTCAAATGAAACTGTTGGATTGTTCTTCAAGATAACTAAGGGAAGATTGAGAGGATATCTCTCCTGTCTTTGTCCTTCTTGGCTTTTGGGTTCTTCTTCCTCTTTGGTTCTCTTGGAGATTGGGGTGGCTCCGCAGTCCCGGGAAGAGGAGAAGAAAAAAGAAAAATAAACATAAAAGAAAATGGGATCAGTTTATCGGCTTGTCAGCTGTTGTAAGTGCTACTGTTACCAGCCTGCAAGGCGTCACCAGGGTGAGGGAAAAGGTTTGAGGAGGCGATCGGTAGTTGGTGTCCCCTTCCCCTCTTTCTTTCTGCTCGTTACTTGGTCTCCTTCTTCCGTCCTCCCTGCCCAGTAAGCCTCTTCAATTACTGTACCCAATGCACTTGCCTGGAGCTACGGTCCTCTAGGAACATAGCAGTTGGTATCGGGGCATCCTCTTCCTCTCTGGGACGTCCGGATACTTCAGCCTCTCTTTGCTCCAAAAGTGAACCTCCACTGCAGTCTTCTCCTGTTACACCAGCACCCTCCTCTGCTATCCTGCGTCCCGTTCCTTTTGTCCCTGTGTTTTTTTGTCCAGGTCTCCATCTTCTACGCTCTGTCTTCCTCTGACGACCATCGAGTCTGGATTCTCCCCAGTTTTACTACTGGCATCTAACATCATCGAGGAGTGCTGATCTTCAACTAGACCGCTAACTGCTGTTCCGAGGAGGAGAGTGTCACGATCCACGTTGGAGCTCCCGGTTAGCGGGGGTTCTGATTTACATGCATATAAATATATTTTAGTTGCAGTGGATTCGTGCACTAGATGCCTCTGTGTGTGGCCACAACGCAGTGCTGACGCTCGAACTGTCATCAGGGATTTGCATGTCTTTGTAGGGATTTTTGCATGTGGTGCCTTTCTTTCTGATCAAGGTCCAGCATTCTCCTCTAAGGCGTACAAGGATGCTAGGAGGTCTTTCGGGGTGCTGGTGTAATTTTTGTCTGCATATAGGCCTGAGGCCAACTCAATTGTGGAGCGAATGAACCATGACTTAAAGCAAACCTCGACAGCTAGAGTCTTAGGTACTGGCAGGAACTGGTTAGCCCATTTGTATGGCATCCAGCATGCACTTAATATTCTCCCTAGAAGAACTGTGGGTGGGCAGACCCCATACGAAATGCTCTTTGGCATTAAAATGTTTGTGCCAGACCTTGATGGTCTAGACTTTGCGGCAGCTGTCCCAACCTTTGACGTAGATAATCATTCTGCTATGTTACAGAATCTACAAAAGACCTGTGCCAGGCTTGCTACTAAACATTTGTCTTTAGCAACTGACACAGCGCTACAGAATCCAGTGGTCGACTGGCTTCCTAAAGTTGGATATTTGGTCCGAGAAAAGGTGGAGAACAAAATAGAATTTGGTCCCTCTCATTGTGCAACGGTTCCAGTGCTAGGCCTGAAGGGTACTGAACAGTGATTTTACCTCCTCTACCAGGTCGCAAAGACAACAGATACATCTCAGTGGACAATGTCAAAGTTCAACATCTGGCTGATTCTGAATAGTGTGACACCCGCTGTTTCGGGTCCGATAATTTCAGAACTCGAGAAAATATAACATCTTCGAATTTGCCAAACGACACTGTCATCCAGATGGATGCTGTTGTTGATCATTTTACTGTCCCTCCAATTTCATCTGACACCGCAGACGCTGAATACACATAGCCCACAAGTGACTCTTTTCAGGATTTGCCGGATACTCCTTTACACTGTGGCAGATTTCCATTTGACTCATCCTCCGCCTCCTAAAGGGACCCAACAAAATTATCATTTTTTTTAACATGATTTAAGCAGACTTGTTTGATTCCTCCATGGACATTCATCTGGTTGATACTAATTTAGATTTTTCTTTTTATGTCCTTTGGGTTTCCAACTGTATTTTTTCAAATATTTAATGGTCACTACTTGCCTGAACGCTCTGCTGCAAACTTTGTTGATAGAATTTAGGCCCCACATTCATCTTCACACATCATGAAGCGTGACCAGACCTTTGTTAACATTTCAGCTTTCCCTGTTTCGGATGGTATCGTTTGGGATAAAGTGGCTTTCCAAATTCACGGTCCGACAGAGCTGATTACCGTACTCTATGGGTGATGTGGTTACACAAGACATTCGTTCTGATGATTGGGATGTGCATGCGTATCAAGCTTTGTTTTCAGATTTTAAATATGCTGCTTTTAATGCAGAAGACTTGTATATGAATTTTGCTAATTATACTAACCTCTTCTGTATTCAACATATGGGCATAATTTCATACACAAGACTAGTAAATTACATCTTGTTGTAAATTACACTTAGTGGGAGCATTGCCCTACGCCAGTAAAAGGCAGCTCGAAAACATTGAAGAAGAAGTTTACCTACTTTACAGAATTTGACCCATCCAATCCTGAATCTGTCTATTTCAAAAGTAATAGCCCCTCCTCTCAGAAACTCATGTTGACACGTAGCAAATTAATATATTCTTCTTCCTTTCGCCATAATCTGGCAATAAAGGGTTATGAACATTGGAAGGAAACCATTGATTTAAAATCAATTTGGGGTTCTAAAGACTGGCAGGTGCAAGGCTCCGAGGCCCTACATCGTGCATGCCTCATCCTCACTCAAATGCTATTTTAAAATAATACTATTTACCAAACCACATGTTTTGGTTTGGGGACTACTAAACAAATGAATGCCCCAGCCATTCCGACTTTAGCTGAATGTAATAATTGGCGCTCACACACAAATGATTCCATTGAGGATTTACAGAGTTTATAGAAAAATAATTAATTTAATGAATCTGCCATGGATTTCCTAGGTTGGATAATCTGGCCTACTGGTTCGAATGCCTGCCAACTCCGTTTTCTCAACTCTACTTTAGGTTATAAACAAGACAGGCCCGATCCGCGATTTCCTGATTCACATGTTGTCACGACCTACTCGGTTGGTAAACTGTGTCAACAATGGTTACAGCACTCAACACTGTTGTCTGTTAAACAACATTCATCCTTGCTCTCCAATATTATTAATTTGTCTGACTTTGTCTTAGGACCGAGAGCTCCTAGAACAAAGACATTGATAAATGCTGCTTACAATGAAATTTGGAAACTATCACAAATAAAAGCAGCATTCCGGTTTACGGGAAATAGACCAGGCAAACTTGGAAAAAGTTATAGCTGTTGCTGACAACGGCATTAATACACTGTCTTCCCGCATTTATACATTAGATAATATTGTTTCCTCTGTTATTGACATTGTGCAAGAAGATGTGTCTCTGTTATATCATGGTCAAAATCAATCACGTGCAGTAATCCAATTTTCATGGACTTTCCAAAACATTAAAAATGGGAAAAGTGCCATGGGATTTTTTGAATACTACCGCTTTATTTTCCACGTTTAATTTGACAGACAAACAGCAGTTTATGTCCATGAAAGATGAGACTTACACTCTTTTGCACATTGAAAAAATAGACCGTTTACCCTTTTCTGTAGCGAAATCAGATGCGGCGGTTTGGTTAATCCATGGGGTTATAAGTTTACCGTTCTCACTGTTTTCATTTACTTCCTGCATGAAACATTACCCTGTGTGCAGTTTTGAACCTCTTGGAGATGCATTTTTACATGAACTGTGGTTTCTGCCTTTCACTTATCGATGTTTGAGGGACAACACTGAGGTTTACCTAACCGGGGAGGATTGTGATTCCACTGTGGGACACTCCTTTGTGTGTAAAAATATATAGTTGCACGGGCTTGTAATCTTTCAACTCCGAATCTTGCTTGTGTTTTAAAAGGAAAACCAGCTCCAGCCATAATTCCCACGTTCACTCTGCTTACTACCGGTAGCTATCTTACTGTAAATACCCAAAAATGCTGCAGCTTGCAGGTTGGCATTCCTTACATTGAAACGGTTTCCCAGCGCGTAATTTGATGCAATAATATGCTCTTCCCACCCCCACATGGCCCGCTGGATAGTCCAGTGTGGCCTTTAATTCCAGCTTTGAAGGCAGATTTCAACAAGCTGAGCAGATTAAAACAGATTTTAATGCAAAAAGAAGTTGTATCGACTTCCGCACGTGAAACCTTCACGCTCCTGGTGGCTAGTGCAGCATCTGAAATTCAAACACTTTTAAACATAAACCTCCCACTACATTTTGGGGAGTTGATTCATCACATTTTCAATGCATTTCACACTTAAGACCTGGCTCATTTTTTTAAACATGTGTGTTCTGGCCTCATTACTTCTTTTCATGCTATATTTGGTGTGATACCTGCATTCCTTCATTCTATCTTTTCCAGCATCTTTGGCGGTTTACCGTGCATTGGCAGCGAGTGTCCTGCTTCTGTTGTACCTGCCAGGAAATGGCTGCTCCTCTTGTGGTTCTACGCATGCCAGGCCGGCTGCAACTGCTTCATGATCGGATGCATGAATGCTTCAGGACACTGCCTCTTGCGACCCTCCTTGCGATGTCTTATGGATTGCCATTTTGTTTTGCTTACTTTGCTTGTGTGCAACCTGTCTTTTTATGCCTCCGCTGTGACTTTACGTGGGCATTGGAATTATGTCTCACCAACACATCATGTCCAGTCCCAGATTTCGATCGGCCAATGGGCCCCTTAATTGCTCATGAGCAGGAGTGAACTGGAATTGGCTTGATGTGTGCTGCTGCACTTGGCATTTTGGCACAATGGGATATCTGTGAGGCTTCACAGAATCTCCTACTACAGAGCTACATTGAATATCATACAAGTTATCCATTAATGTCGATGGAGGCACTATGAAGGACATTCTTGTTCATTCACCTTGCTAAATTGGACGGCATCTCACTTTTCCACTGACAAAAATAATGTCCTTCTGGAGGGTATTGCATTCTTTTGCACTTATACCTTGATGGATTCAGGTACATTTGCCAGTAGACATCAGCTGGGTTTCCGGATGCCTTGCTTTCAACAATGTTTTACTATCACTTCCTCTCTTTCTCGTCTTTTGACTTCTTCCAACTGACCTGCGTGACCTGCTCGCAGGACACTCCAGCGCCGCACGGCCACCAGCCGTGCCGGTGCCCTCTCCCTTCGCTGCTCAGCCTCGCTCAGACCTCCGCCCAGCTGATCCGCCTCCCCCTGCGGCGTGCTCTGTTGCTAGGCAACGCTCGCACTCCGTGAGCGCTCTCCACCTCCAACTCGGCTCCGCCGGATCAGGTAGCACCCTGCTGCCCGGTTTGTCTTTCTGCGCTACTGTTTAGTTCAGTTTATAGAATTGTGACCTGTGACTGCGGTTTTCTGCACGTTTCTCTGGTGCTCGTTCCCCCTGTGCCCTCCCCGCCCCGCTCCCCGCTTCCCGCCGCCGTTCTCGCGGCCACGCCCTCTTCCTTTCTGTGCCCTCCCCGCTCCCGCCTCCCAGCTGCCCCGCCCTCGCTCCCCCCCCCCCACTCTCCACTTATGGCAGAGTGGATAACGCGCAGCGGACGCGCCGATTGTGCGCCGAAGGCGCGCCAAAGGTAAGCCCGTCCGCGCCTGGACCGCGCCCAGTGCCAGAACCCCTGGCCCCCACCGACGGAAGACGACCCGACTGTCCTAAGACACCACCGAACTCATCGCACTCAACACCGGCGGGATCCCTGGATGCTACCGAGCCACTCCGAGGCACACCCACGGACCCTTCAGCTGCCACGCCTGCAAGTTCACCTGCATCCGGACCTGCCCCGCACCAGCACCCGCCAAGCCGAACACCAGCAGCAACCACCTCAAGTGCATCCTGCTCAACACCCGCTCCGTCCACAGACATGCCATCGAACTCTGGAACCTCCTCGACACCACAGCTCCTGACGTTGCCTTCCTCACGGAAACCTGGATGAACGACTCCTCAGCACCCGACATCGCCATCGCCATCCCAGAGGGATACAAGATCACCCGAAGAGACCACGTCAAACAGACGGGAGGAGGCATCGCCATCATCCACAGGGACACCATCCACATTACGACCAACACCGACGACACCCTGACAACCGCCGAACACCTGCACTTCCAGATCCGCACCGACCCGAACACCACCCTCAGAGGCACCCTGATCTACCGACCCCCGGGACAATGCACACAATTCAGCGAGGACATCGCCGACTTCGTCAGCCCGCACGCCCTCCTCTCCACTGACTACATCCTCCTGGGGGACCTCAACTTCCACCTGGAGAACAACAAGGACCGCAACACCATCACCCTGCTCGACAACCTCGCCAACCTCGGACTCAAGCAGCTGGTGTCCACCCCCACCCACCTCGCCGGACACACACTCGACGCCGTCTTCTCAGCCAGCAAAGACATCGCCTTCAGCCATGCCACTGGACTCCACTGGACGGACCACAGCTGCGTCCACTTCACCTTCAGAAAAACGACGATCCACCACCACCAGCAACAGGCTGCTCGAAGAAGCTGGAACAAGATCACAGCCGACCAGCTCGCCGCTTCCCTGAGCCAGCACCCTCCGGCCAGCTCAGCGAACCCCAGCCAGGCCGCCGACAACCTCACGAAGTGGATCAGCAACTGCGCGGACGAACTCGCCCCACTGAGGACCCCGCCCAGCAGAGCCGGCAGCAAGAAGGCCCTATGGTTCACCGACGAACTCAAGAGCTCCAAGAAGAATTGCCGAGCCCTCGAGAAAGCCTGGAGAAGGGAACCAACACCGGACAACATGACCGCCCTCAAGCTTGCCACCCGGAAGCACCACCAACTGATCCGCGCCACCAAGAAAACTGCATTCAAGGACCGGCTGGACAACAACGCACACAATTGCAAGGAACTCTTCAACATCGTGAAAGAGCTCTCCAACCCCAACGCCGGAAACAACGACATCACCCCTTCCAAAGACCTCAGCAATTCCCTCGCCTCCTACTTCCACAACAAGATCGCGGACATACACAACAGCTTCAGCACTCAACCGACGCACGCCACGACTGAACCACCGCCCCCCACCACCACCCTCCTCGCCTGGACCCCGATCAGCACCGAAGACACCATCCGCATGATGAATTCCATCCACTCCGGATCTCCGACCGACCCCTGCCCTCACCACGTCTTCAACAAGGCCGACGCTGTCATCGCACCCCACCTGCGGGACATCATCAACACCTCCTTCGACACCGCCACCTTCCCGGAGAGCTGGAAGCACGCCAAACTCAGCGCCCTACTAAAGAAACCTACAGCGGACCGCACCGAACTCAAGAATTACCGCCCCATCTCGCTCCTCCCGTTCCCAGCCAAAGTCATCGAGAAGACCGTCAACAAACAGCTGGCCGCCTTCCTCAAAACGAATGGATCCCTCGACCCCTCACAGTCTGGCTTCCGAGCCAACCACAGCACCGAGACCGCCCTCATCGCTGCCACCGATGACATCCGAGCCCTGATGGACAACAGAGAAACAGCGGCCCTCATCCTCCTAGACCTCTCCGCGGCATTCGACACTGTCTGCCACCGCACCCTAGAGCAGTGCCTCAGCTATGTCGGAATCCAGGAGAAGGCACTGGAATGGATCATCTCCTTCCTCGACGGAAGGACACAGAGAGTCTGCCTACCACCGTACAAGTCAGAGGTCACCGAAGTCATCTGCGGCGTCCCTCAAGGATCCTCGCTGAGCCCCACCCTCTTCAACGTCTACATGAGCCCCCTCGCGGCCATCGCACGCCAACACAACCTCAACATCATCTCCTACGCTGACGACACCCAGCTGATCTTCTCCCTGACCAACGACCCCGCCGCCGCCAGAGCCAACCTTCACGAAGGGATGAAAGACGTAGGCGAGTGGATGACGACCAGCCACCTGAAACTGAACTCAGACAAGACGGAGGTCCTCATCCTGGGCTCCTCGCCCTCCGCCTGGGACGACTCCTGGTGGCCCCCCGCCCTGGGCACCGCACCCAAACCGACAGACCACGCATGCAACCTGGGCTTCATCTTGGACTCCTCCCTCACCATGACCAGACAAGTCAACGCCGTCTCCTCGTCATGCTTCAACATCCTGCGCATGCTACGGAAGATCTTCCGGTGGATCCCCACCGAGACCAGGAAGACGGTCACCCAGGCCCTCGTCACCAGCCGACTGGACTACGGCAACGCCCTCTACGCCGGAACCACCGCCAAGCTCCAGAAGAAACTCCAGCGGATCCAGAACGCCTCAGCCAGACTCATCCTCGACATCCCTCGACACAGCCACATCTCCGGACATCTGAGAGACCTGCATTGGCTCCCCGTCAACAAAAGAATCACCTTCCGCCTCCTTACCCACGCACACAAAGCCCTACACGATCAAGGCCCGAGCTACCTCAACAACCGCATCAACTTCTACGCTCCCAAACGTCATCTCCGATCAGCCAGCCATGCCCTCGCCGCCGTCCCCCGCATCCGAAGAACGACAACAGGAGGAAGGTCCTTCTCCTACCTGGCCGCCAAGACCTGGAACTCCCTCCCGACCGACCTGCGCCTGACCCAAGACCACCTCTCCTTCAGGAAGAAGCTCAAGACCTGGCTATTCGAGCAGTAGCAGCACACCCCCCTCCCCAAGCGCCTTGAGACCCTCCGGGTAAGTAGTGCGCTCTATAAATGTCTGTGATTGATTGATTGATTGACTAGTTTTTTATTTTTCCTTTTTTGCACAAACTTTCATTTTTGCATTTTCCAAATTTTATGGACACACCGATTGATAACTGATATCCGCTCAGGCTTTTTGCACTTTGCTTTCTTGTATGAACTACATATGATGGCCATATCAGGGGGAGAGTGTAGTGAGGCTAGTAGGTCCATTGTCAACAATTGCTAAGTTATCACGAGCTTAGCTGCTATGGGGCTGCTTTTGCGCAGGACACTGCAAGCTATTTCACAAGACTTTGTTTGTGCCCCTTTACACAGGAGAACTGTCTGCCTTGCAGGTTCTTTATTGTGCTCTGAGGTTTAGTCTGCACACGATGTTCAAGGTTAAACAACAATGCCCCTTGTTATTCTGTTCTGATCTGTCCCTCGCACCTAGACCTAACAGGCTACGTACACCTGCCCTTCTGGAAATCGTGTACTTTAATATTGCAAACACAACCTATTTTTGGGACACCCCCGCGCCGCACGGCCACCAGCTGCTGCGTGTGCCCATTGCCTTGCCCTCTGCCTCGCTGCCTGCCTCGCTGCCGGCTGCTGGCTGACTCTGCTGTTGTTTGTTTTTGTTTTGTTTTGACCTCCATTTGTGCCTGTTTATTCTTACTTTTGTGCCCGTGTTAGCGTTTTGACCTTCATTTGTGCCTTGTATTGTTATTGGTATTTGTTGCCCGTGTTAGCGTTTTCCTTCCTGTTTGCCCGCCTACCTCGCCGCCCTCCGTCTTCCCTCCCCGCTCCCCGCTTCCCGCCACCACCGCTGACCCTGCCCCTTTTTTCCTTCTGTTCCCTCCCCGCTCCCGCCTCCCAGCTGATCCGCCCACCCGCGCACTTGGCCTTATATGGCGACCGTGCGACGCAGGTGAGTGTGACCCACTTGTGGGACACCCCTGCGCCGCACGGCCACCAGCTGCTGCGTGTGCCCATTGCCTTGCCCTCTGCCTCGCTGCCTGCCTCGCTGCCGGCTGCCGGCTGACTTTGCTGTTGTTTGTTTTTGTTTTGTTTTGACCTCCATTTGTGCCTGTTTATTCTTACTTTTGTGCCTGTGTTAGCGTTTTGACCTTCATTTGTGCCTTGTATTGTTATTGGTATTTGTTGCCCGTGTTAGCGTTTTCCTTCCTGTTTGCCCGCCTACCTCGCCGCCCTCCGTCTTCCCTCCCCGCTCCCCGCTTCCCGCCACCACCGCTGACCCCGCCCCTTTTTTCCTTCTGTTCCCTCCCCGCTCCCGCCTCCCAGCTGATCCGCCCACCCGCGCACTTCGCCTTATATGGCGACCGTGCGAACGCGCAGCTGGTGCGCCGATTGTGCGCCCGTCCGCGACCGGATCGCGACCAGCGCCAGGACCCCTGGCCCACAAAGATCCCGACCTACCCGCCTGTCGTACTCCGCCGCCACCCTCATCGCACTCAACACCGGCCGACTCCCAGAATGCCACCAAGCCACACCACGACGCACCCACGGACCTTTCAGCTGCCACGCCTGCAAATTCACCTGCATCCGGACCTGCCTCGCACCAGCACCCGCCAAGTCGAACACCAGCAGCACCCACCTCAAGTGCATCCTGCTCAACACCCGCTCCGTCCACAGACACGCCATCGAACTCTGGAACCTCCTAGACGCCACAGCCCCTGACGTTGCCTTCCTCACGGAGACCTGGATGAACGCCTCTTCAGCTCCCGACATCGCCATCGCTATCCCAGAGGGCTACAAGATCGCCCGGAGGGACCGCATCTCCAACCAGATGGGAGGAGGCATCGCCATCATCCACAGGAACACCATCCGTCTCACGACCAGCACCGACAACACCCTGACCAGCGCCGAACACCTGCATTTCCAGATCCACACCAACCTGAACACCACCCTCAGAGGCACCCTGATCTACCGACCCCCGGGACCACGCACACAATTCAGCGAGGACATCGCCGACTTCGTCAGCCCGCATGCCCTCCCCTCCGCTGACTACATCCTCCTGGGGGACCTCAACTTCCACCTGGAGAACAACAACGACCGCAACACCAGCACCCTGCTCGACAACCTCGCCAATCTTGGACTCAAGCAACTGGTGTCCACCCCCACCCACCTCGCCGGACACACACTCGACGCAGTCTTCTCTTCCAGCACAGACATCGACTTCAGCCACGCCACAGAGCTTCAATGGACGGACCACAGCTGCGTCCACTTCACCTTCAAGAGAACGACGACCCACCACCACCAGCAACAGGCCGCCCGCAGAAGCTGGAACAAGATCACAGCAGACCAGCTCGCCACCTCCCTGAGCCAGCACCCTCCTGCCAGCTCAGCGAACCCCAGCCAGGCCGCCGACAACCTCACGAAGTGGATCAGCATCTGCGCGGACGAGCTCGCCCCGCTGAGGACCCCGCCCAGCAGACCCGGCAGCAAGAAAGCCCTGTGGTTCACCGACGAACTCAAGAGCTCCAAGAAGAACTGCCGAGCCCTCGAGAAAGTCTGGAGAAGGGAACCTACACCGGACAACAGGACCACCCTCAAGCTGGCCACTCGGAAGCACCACCAGCTGATCCGCGCCGCCAAGAAAACTGCATTCAAGGACCGGCTGGACAACAACGCACACAACAGCAAGGAACTCTTCAACATCGTGAAAGAGCTATCCAACCCCAGCGCAGGAAACAACAACATCACCCCATCGCAAGACCTCTGCAACTCCCTCGCTTCATACTTCCACAACAAGATCGCGGACATACACAACAGCTTCAACAACCAACCAACGCACACCATGACCGAACAACCACCCCCCACCACCACCCTCCACGCCTGGACCCCGATCAGCACCGAAGACACCATCCGCACGATGAACTCCATCCACTCCGGATCACCGACCGACCCCTGCCCTCACCACGTCTTCAACAAGGCCGACGCTGTCATCGCACCCCACCTGCGAGACATCATCAACACATCCTTCGACACCGCCACCTTCCCTGAGAGCTGGAAGCACGCCGAACTCAGCGCTCTACTCAAGAAACCAACAGCGGACCCCACCGAACTCAAGAACTACCGCCCCATCTCGCTCCTCCCGTTTCCAGCCAAAGTCATCGAGAAGACCGTCAACAAGCAGATGGCCGCCTTCCTCAAGACGAATGGATCCCTCGACCCCTCACAGTCCGGCTTCCGAGCCAATCACAGCACCGAGACCGCCCTCATCGCCGCCACCGATGACATCCGAGCCCTGATGGACAACGGAGAAACAGCGGCCCTCATCCTCCTAGACCTCTCCGCGGCATTCGACACTGTCTGCCACCGCACCCTAGTACAGCGCCTCAGCAACGTCGGAATCCAGGACAAGGCGCTGGAATGGATCATCTCCTTCCTCGACGGAAGAACTCAGAGAGTCCGCCTACCACCGTACAAGTCAGAGGCCTCCGAAGTCATCTGCGGCGTCCCTCAAGGATCCTCTCTGAGCCCCACCCTCTTCAACGTCTACATGAGCCCCCTCGCGGCCATCGCACGCCAACACAACCTCAGCATAATCTCCTACGCCGACGACACCCAGCTGATCCTCTCCCTGACCAACGACCCCGCCTCCGCCAGAGCCAACCTGCACGAAGGGATGAAAGAGGTAGCCGAGTGGATGACGACCAGCCGCCTGAAACTGAACTCTGACAAGACGGAGGTCCTCATCCTGGGCTCTTCACCCTCCGCCTGGGACGACTCCTGGTGGCCTCCCGCCCTGGGCACCGCACCCAAACCGACAGACCATGCACGCAACCTGGGCTTCATCCTGGACTCCTCCCTCTCCATGACCAGGCAAGTCAACAACGTCTCCTCGGCGTGCTTCAACATCCTACGCATGCTACGGAAGATCTTCTGGTGGATCCCCACCGAGACCAGGAAGACCGTCACCCAGGCCCTCGTCACCAGCCGACTGGACTACGGCAACGCCCTCTACGCCGGCACCACCGCCAAGCTCCAGAAGAGACTCCAGCGGATCCAGAACGCCTCAGCCAGACTCATCCTCGACATCCCACGAACCAGCCACATTTCCGGACATCTGAGAGACCTTCACTGGCTCCCCATCAACAAAAGAATCACCTTCCGCCTCCTCACCCACGCACACAAAGCCCTACACGACCAAGGCCCGAGCTACCTCAACAGCCGGATCAACTTCTACGCTCCCAAACGCCACCTCCGATCAGCCAACCACGCCCTCGCCGCCGTCCCCCGCATCCGAAGAGCGACTACAGGAGGAAGGTCCTTCTCCTACCTGGCCGCCAAGACCTGGAACTCCCTCCCGACCGACCTCCGCCTGACCCAAGACCACCTCTCCTTCAGGAAGAAGCTGAAGACCTGGCTGTTCGAGCAGTAGCGGCACCCCCCCCATCCCCCAGCGCCTTGAGACCCTACGGGTATGTAGCGCGCTCTATAAGTGTCATTGATTGATTGATTGATTGATTTTTACACACAGGGAGAGACACCTTTTCAGAGAGAAGATCCCTGTTTTTCCTGCGATGTGAACATTGCATCTAAACTTAGCGGTATGGGGGTCTGCTGACAAAGCCCAGAGGTGTTCTGTTTTATAATAAACTATCTCTTGTCACGAGGAGGGTGGTTTAGGTTGTTCCGTCCTTTTCCATTGTTTTCTATAGCATGACATCCCAGTTTGTGTTCTATGGAATTGAAACAATGCTGACTACATTGTGTTTATGCATTCTGCTGATAGTGTTGGCTCGTGTACTGCACCATAGAGCGCATTAATTGAAATAAATATTTTAAACTATACTGCGTCTCTGAATATTCGCATTGTGGACAAGTATATATGGCTAAGCGAAAGAGTGTCTGGCTCCCACGATTCCCAAGTTAAAGTTACGTGTTCTGGGTTATCTAATCAATGGTGGCTCCGCTGTAGACTGAGAACGAATAAAACACTATGGCTAGTCGGTTAGGGATTTTGGATACGGATGTGGTACAGGGCCGGACTGGCAATGCCGGGCACCGGGCAATCCCCGGTAGGCTGCCAGAGGTGGGGGCCGGTTTCTTGGCAGGGGGCCGGTTTTGTTGTTGGGCCGGTTTTTGGTTCGGCGTGCATGCTGGGTTAGTCAATAAATAGAGCAGTTCAAGCTTAGTACAGTCTAGAGACCTACTAGGAGTAGTCTGCGTCCCTCCTCGCTGCTCAGCGCTCCGTACGGGGGCAGAAAAACAGCACACCATCAATAAATCTAGACTTTCTTTTTTTCTATTACTGCAAATGTAAACAATAGCAATCATTATTTAAAATAGGGGGTGGGTATGCGCGTGGCGCAGATGTCTCCGCCGCCGCGTCTGCGCGGTCTCAGTTCACCCACCTTAAGGTGGGGAGAGGCGGCATTGGTGGTAACATGACATGCGCATTAGGGTTCGCGCGCATGACCCGAGTCCGAGCATTCCAGAACAACTAAACCAGCCAGAGATTTAGGCGAGCTGACGACCGCACGCACCCCATAATTTAATTATCTGTTGTAGCCCCCGCCTGCGTGTCCCACTGTCCGTCCCTGCTGCTTGCTGCTGCTGCCGACTGTGTGCAGGCTGAGGCTGCCGCTGGCCCGCCGACCGCAGGTGAGTGCATTTTTGCAAATTGCATTTTCATCATGGCATTGGCACTAGTCTGTGGGCCGGGATTAAAACAAAAGCAATAGAGGCGGCCTACAGCCACTTAGGAAGTACTGCAGTCAAGTGCATTGCTGTGAGGAGGATGGGTTTTGTTTGTGTGCATGCAAGATTTCACACCTGCTAGGGTCAATACAAAATCAAGATGCTAGTTTCATATGCAATTGGAATATTTAGAGCAGGTAAGCACATGATCATTTTACCATGCACGTGATATTCCTGCCCCAACAGTGACTGCCGTCGAGCTCTTGTCTGCCAAGGATTTTTATTGGCCAAGACCACAGCTCTTCCTAATACAGGCCTGGGGGCTCGCCATCATTGCGAAACTGAACTCCACCAAAACAGAGTTATTTAATACTCCACAATAGTGGTTCAAATTTCTAGGTCTAAAGTGGACTCTCAGATATGACTTCAGACATGTGATGTTAGTAGTTTTTGTGGAGCCCGAGTCAAGAAACTCTGAATATCTGGCACTGTCTACTGGAATTCGCCATGTTAGTTGACTTGTTATTGATAAATAGAGTAAGTAGGCTTACTTTACAATCTATAAACACATGTAGCACGGCATGGGGCCCCGAAGAAATATGCCCCTGGGGAATAATGACTCACCTGACCCTACCCTCCCTTATAACATGCGACATGGCCCTTAATGGCTTCTCTCCGTGTACGGTATGTTAGTGTGAATTTCAAATGACCCACAATTTCAGGGGATTAGGAATTTGTGCCACCAGTTAAACATTTTGAAAATATGGGCCCATGTTCGTGGTGGAGAGGGCTGCTTCCGCTTCCACCAGTGGCAGTTGTGTGACATCTCCTAACCAAAGAGATACAGGCATTACATGGGCAGGATCAGTTCTTCGTTCTTCATCCTTCTGTCACACTGTGAGCTGATGTGCGTCACACCTATTCCGGTCTAATGCAATACACCTGTTTACGTGCCCATTCAGAGTTTGGCCTCTTTGCTGCAACAGATACACTTAGCTGCATTTGGGGGTCTGTTACAATGACAACGTATGTTGCGTACATATATGACGCATGGACTAAGATCATGAACTCACTTTGGGAAGAGAGGTGCCGATGCCATTTGAATTAATGATCCGAGCAGGTAGGGGGTGGGGATTGTATAAGAGTGTGCAGATGTCAAATGCCCATTCTCCCTGTTCTGTAGCGGGCACAACTTTTAAAACGAGTACGAACGGGTGCAGGAGGCTGGCCCTTTTTTTCTGATTCCGTATCTTATGTGTTCTTTTCTTTTCTGAATCTTAATTGCATACCAAGTGAATAATCGTGAATAGGATGTGAGCTAAATACGGACCCAAACCGCCCCCCATGCCCCCCCCCCCCAACCACACACACACATCTCTGAGCACGCCCAGCCCCGGTGCGCAGCATGTGCCTGGGAATGCTGGATAAATGGTGACGCCAGGCCCCGGCTTTTTGGTGCAGCAGCCTCTGCTATGGGCTCACTAGCTGCAAGATAAGGAAATATGATGGCAGGAGCTCAGTGCTGTATTTATCAGGTAGTCGTTGGGGGAAGAGGGAAATCTTGCGAAAGCACCCTCACAAAAAGGAATTTAGAAACATTTGGCCTCCTCACTGACATTTCAAATAACACACGGCTGTGAAAGGCCTATGATGCAAGCCTTCCCATAGACATGCTGACTTGTTGCTCGTAGCAGTGCGACAGCAGATAAAAGGACAGTTTGAAAGGGGTTCTCTTCTCTGTCATGATCAGATGGTAGGACCAGATTATTATTTACAAACGTGTTTAAAATTACCTAGCACAGAGAGGCTCGAACCTCCCCTTTGTCTTTTTGGAATAGTGTGTTCTGGGATATTTTTAGCCATAAAGTAAAGAAAATACTGTACAAGAGGTGACAGTTTGAGAAAGTCAAGGCAATGAGCTTATGTTTCACCAACAATCACTACTGGTTGGCTACTATAAAGGGGCTGTCCACCACATACAAGTTGAAATACTGTTGCTATAGTCATGCTGCATATTTTTTTCGCCAGGCTTGTGCATAATAAATAACTATAGATTCAGGCCTTTATGTGTATACTAACTTGGGGATTGACAAATGAAACCGTACCTACAGATTCCTTGTTGGGTCTTCGGCAGGCCTTTGATGATGTCTGTGGTATCCTCACTGCAGGCTCGCTAGACCCTAAACACAGGCCCTAAGGGTCCAAGAGAGTTGTTCCTGGTGTGGCCAAAACCTTGGCATGCATAAGTGAGGCTCCAGATTCAGCCTAGGACCACTATACCCTTTCAAACTGAGCTCTGTCACCCTATTTTCGAAATAAAAAAAGGCAACGTCCAGCTGGCAGTTAATTGGGATAGGTTTTCCCTATTCTTTCAGACGTTTGTTAAGCTCAACAGTTAAAAATGAAGCCCAACTTACCTACAAATACCAGATTCAGTTAACACCTGGCTGTCTTAGTAACATTGACAGATGTGTACCAATTTAAAGGGAATAGGTACCTCTAAAATAGAGTCTCATAAAATAACTCTAGCTTTAATATCCAACTGATCCAATTCCAGTTTTGTAGCCACTGTGCTGCAAGTTCACCGGCCACACTAGGCTAAGTTAGTGGTGTGGAGTAGCATAAGGTAGATTGGAGTGGGGTAAATTGGGGTGGTGGAATAGGGTGGATTGTGGTAGAGTGGAGTGGGAAAGATTGGCGTCGAGTGTAGTGAGGGTAGAGTGAGGTAGAAGGGAGTGGGGTGGATTGGGGTAGATTGTAATGGGGAGGCATTAGGTAGTTAGGAAGATCAGCGTGGTAGATTGGAGTGGGGTAGATTGGATTGGGATGAAGTGGGGTGGATTGGGATGAAGTAGGGTAGATTGGGAAGAGTGGGGTGGATTGGGAAGACTGGGGTCGTTTGGGGTAGATGGGAGTGGAGTGGGGTATACTGGAGTGGAGTTGGGTCAACTGGAGTAAAGTGGAGGGGGGTAGATTGGAGTGGGTATATTGTAGGATAGATTGGGATGGAGTGGGGTAGATTGTATTGCAGTGGAGTTGGATAGAGAGGCGTGTGGTGGATGGGGTGAGGTAGATGGGAATGGGGTAGATTGGAGTGAAGTAGATAAGATTGGGTTAGGGTGGGGTAGATTGGGAAGGAGTATATTGGAGTGGAGTACACTTGTGTAAATTGGAGTGGTGTAGATTGAAGTGGGTGGAATTAGATGCAGTCGACTGGACTCTGGAGTAGGTTTTTTTAAAGCATGTTTTTATTGCAATTGGTACGAAATCAAGGCATAATAAGGCAATACAGATAACGCAAGGTATCCATGGCATTGCCATATCCAGATCCACATGCCCAATAAGGAGATGACGGCAGTGTTTGTCAATTATATGTTATCATTGTAAACTCCTCTCAATATAGATTGGAGTAGGTTAGTTTGAGGTGGAGAGGGTTAGGGTAGATTGGAGTGGGATGGCCAGGGCTTGACTAGTTGTATATTGCGCGTTGCCTGGGCCTTGCCGGCCCTGACTCCCGGAGCTGAGACAGTGACACATGCAGACAAGCACAGAATGATTAAGCCACTCTGAGAGTCCGCCTATACTAGTCCTAACCCCGCTTCATGTCATAAACACAAAAGGCAGGGTTAGGGCAGTCACTTACCCCACAGCGGTTAGTACAGCGCCCCTTCTTGCCTAGCTGTCACCTGGATGTGGATGGCTGGGATCAAGATCTGTTTAAACTTCAAAGACACATGATGTGTATTAAAGTAAATTGCCGCTTCCTCAATGAGTTGCCTGTCTCTATGCCGAAGTGTCACCTCCCCCTAGGTTGTGAATAAAAGATTGGTCTAACCTTTGCGACCTGTCTATAATCTGAGATTGTGTCAGTATTCCTCTGTATCTGTCCTGTATATTTGTCTTTTGGTCGTTCCTCTATGTCAGTCTGCCTTCTTTGTCTGTTATCTGTGTCTCTGTCTGTGTTCTCCTTTACCTGCCGGTCTCAGGTTTGTTCAAAACACACACACATTGTTATACTGGAAAACAGCAGGGTCAGAAGAAACTGTGCCTTTCATCACTGTGCACTGTCCCAGCTGCCGTGATACCTTGGTTCACCCCAACTGGATCCTCAGGTCACACCACACACGTTTATTGGCAAGACAATGCCACTTTCAAGACACCTGCCCCGAACCAACCCTGAGAAAGAGCTGTGTTGTCAACATAGACATTTAAAGATTTTAGGACTGCACAGGAAAGAGGTGTTCAGACAGGTCACATGGATCAAGCAAGAGACAGTCAGATGTGCAGAGGGCACAGTTGGAATCCCTGGTTTCTTCAAAGCATTTCTATTCTACTCCCACCTCCAACCACATATCTTTTAGGAGTTGCACTGCCTATGTCTATCCTTGTTTCAGCACCATCTTTATGTACATTTCTTTAGAAATCATTTGTCTCTCTTTAAAGAGCATGGAAAAGGAGAACACTTTCATATTGGGTTGTCTGTCAGCTAGCTTGTGGAATCAAACTGTTATTTCTGGTGGTATTCTGGTTCTGGCAGCAAGGTATGAAAATATACAGTTAAGTTGAGTTTTCTCAATTCCTTTACAGCACATTTTTGACAACAAGCATTGATGAAGTCAGCAGGCCTAGCTGTAATGTGAAAACTCTTGGAAACAGCATGTGTGCTTCAGGTGCATAATGTGACTGGGTGGATAACCTGGTGCTCTTTAAGGTCATCCTCTACTATTTACTGTGCTTTGAAAGTTCATACAATTGAATATGTAATGGAAAATGTGCTGTAAAATTGGCCATTTTGGTCTGTCTTTTTCCAAAATTTTCTTGGGAGGAGAAAACCCTCATTCCCCCTTGTAGTCGTCAGATTCGCACGTTGCTTTCGCTCGCTACGCGCCGGATGGGGGCTGGTCTGGGAAAATTTGCCAGGGCTGCTTTCAGTTCCCAGTCCGGCCCTGATGTGGTAGGTTGGTACACCACCTATTCACTGAGGTCCTGTTTTCCTTTGAAAAAGTTCTGTGTATGTGCAGAATCCCTGCAACATCACAAGGAACAGGGTCAAGACTGATTTGCATATGGCTGGGTCCAAACTGGGGTGGTGTGGTTAGCTAAAAAATTATGGATTTAACACAGATCCTTGTGACTGGGGTGGATATTTGATTGTTCAGCATTCCGTCAATCAATTTGTTTTTTTCCTTAGCTCTGGTAATCAACAGGCCGTGTGTAGGCTCTACCTTGCTTCATCTGAAAGGCATGTCTTTTATCATGTTACTAAGGGTATGGCGTTTGAGAAGCCAAGCACAATTAGCTGTAAAGTGGCCTTGCAACTTTTTTTTCAAACCCCTATTTTACTAAACAAATACTAACCGTTTAATTTATCTACATCCCGTGTTCTCTTATAGTTCGAATCGGCCGCTAAGCAGATTCATCTGGCGCGCGGTGACAGCTGCAGAGAGGTACGGGCTCGGTAATGAGCAGGCAGTTCACCCTGCACAACAGAAGTACAAAGGAGAATATTTCGGAAGAGACTGCAGGAAAGGCGTATTTTCCTTTATAAAGTCTTAAAGTGTTTGAGATAAGTGTTGAACTCCTATCTACATCTTGACTGGCAAGAAACCTCCACTTTACACAATAAAAGGGAAAATAAACTATGTGTGTGAAGTACAGAGGGATATAAAAGGCTGGCATTGAAAAGAAAAGGGGGAGATGAGACATCATACCTGTTTCATTTATTGTTCATTGCCAAATTCACGCCCTTTCTGATTTTAGAGCACACACGTTAGCCCCCCTTGCTGGAGGCCGTCTCAGGCTGCTTTTTCTTCCCACACATAAGTTAAGACTGTGGATGCAAGGAAACCACACGTTCTTTCGGAAAGGGAGGGCTGCAACCTCTGCTATTACCAGCAATGCACAAGATAATCACAGGGGAAACAAAGCACACGTTATTTGGCTTTTATAGCACGCACTCCTGCTTCTTCCCAGATAATGTGAATTACATAAAAAGGCTTTCTGCTTCGTGGAACACTGGTCAAAGCGCTTCTAAATTGCAGAGCTTTGATCGAGGCACTTTTTGTAAATCTTACTGTTTGTTACAGTTTATGTGACCTTGCTGCAGTGATCCACTGCTACACCATTGTAATGAAGTCGACAGTCTAGTAGTTGGGGGGGCGGAGCTAGTCGGGTTGAGGGGAAGAGCAGGAGCCAGGACAGGATGAGGGCAGTTAGAGTCGGGACAGGGTTGACACTGGATGTAAGGAATAAAGCTCCAGTCAAACTACAATCTTTGTCTGTGATTATTAGTAGCGCGATGCTACAACTGGCGACGAGGGTGGGATGACTAAGCCCACCGCTCACGGAACCCCACGAGAACACCCTGTCCCAGGCAGCGTCGAGGAGAACGCTGGCGAGTGAAGCCGAGCTGCCGCCTGAGAAGAGGCCAGCAGCAGGTGACCCTGCCCCTCCAGAGACCGTGAGGGAGCCGAGAGAGGCCGCAGGAACAAGCGCTGAACCGCTCCAAAGAAAGGAAGCCGATCGCGCCGAAGCGCGACTCGAGCCGGAAGCGTGTGCCTTGGGTGAGTCCTGGAAGCGCAGAAGTCGGGAGCCCACTCCAACCCTGCCTCGCACCCAAGAGCGAAGGAGAAGTGCCCCAGCGTAGAGGACGTTGTCCCTGAAGGTCCGCTGGCGAGCGCCGTCGAGCGCGTTGAAGTCGGGGCTCGAGTGCCCGTCGACGTCGGAAAACCTCACGCCTGATGCGTGAGTCTTGGCAGGCTGTCGCCAAAGAAGCGCGGGAATCTGCAAAGTAAGGCGGGAGCCCACCCCAACCTCACCTGGTGGTAGCAGCAGTTGGAGAGAAGCAAATCCTGACGTGTGCTGCCTCTTGAAGTCGCCTGTTGGTGAGTCCAGAGTGAACTAGGACCGAGTGAGCCATGAGAGGAAGCCTCGTGTGCATGCAGTGACGGCGGCCATCTTGGAGTCAGGCAACTTTCAAGACAGACCCCTTGGTCGTTGCAGAGAGGCCATTTTGAAGTCAGGCATACAGCAACATGAACAAGCATTGGTGAGAATAAGTAAACAAGCACTGACAAGAGCAACTAGACAAGCATTGGCGAAAGGAAACAAACAAGCACTGACGATAACAAACGTGAGTGAACCACAAAAAACGAACATTGACAAACGCAAGCAGTGTGGTGAGGAAACAAGCACAGGCAAAGGAAAAGAGTGAGAGGGAAGCAGTGACACAATGGTGACCCCCGACACTTCACCACAGCGGAATGAAGTTAAGCCCCATGTCGCGGGAGGATCACACCTGCGAGCTCCAGAGCCCCTGACCGTGACCACGGGAGGGAGCATGGGCCCCAAGTGGCAAGAATGGCTAGAAGACTTCGAAGATTATATTGAGGGATCCAAAGTGATGGCAGACAAAGAGAAGTTAATTGCCCTTCGCAACCTAGCAGGCCGAGAAGTAAGCAAAATAATCAAGGACCTTCCGCCTGGAGATACTGGAACCTATGACAAAGTGCGTGAGGCACTAAACAAGAAGTTTCTCCATAAAAGAAATGTAGACTATGAGCGCCATGCATTTCATCAAGCGCGTCAAGGAAAAGAGGAAGCAATGAGTGCATTCATTACCCGGTTACGACGGCTGTCGAGACACTGTGAGTTTGAAACCTTCTCGCCTGACGCTGCCATCAAATCGCAAATCATAGCCGGCTGTCACTCAGAAACACTCAGGAGGCGGCTGCTGAGAAAACCCCACGAATTAGAGGAGATTGAGGAAATGACTCGTATACATGACCAAGCGGAAGAACACGCCGCCACCATTGAAACAGGACACAGTGTAAGTCATGAGCAAGCACACCGCGTTCAAGAACATCCCCGTAGCAGAAGAAAATACTCGCAAGAGAATCAATGGAGACCAAGACCGTCATCTCGCCAACGACGCCCGGAGTACAGAAGAAGAGAACCAGGGCGAAGGGACCGAAAGCCAGAAAGGACTAAACGATGTTATCGATGTGGATATGACTATCCTCATGTAGACACCTGTCCAGCCATGGGACAGCGATGCAGGAAATGTGGGCGATCCAACCACTTCGAAGCAATGTGCGGGGACTATCACAAGGAAAGGCGAAGTGAAACAATGAGATCGTCCCGCTCAGACACAAGAAAACATCACATACGAGCTGTTCAAGGAGAGTCCATGCGGTCCCCAGGCTCATCACATTCCATCCGAGAATCACGCAGGTCACGATGGGAACACAGATCCCCGTCTCGGGACTCGAGATCATCGTCCTCCAGGGACTCGGCTTACACCGTGGAATACTTGAACATGATTGCGGATCCTGATCAACTCAAAAGGTATCCACGCCTAGACATTAAAGTGGGGAATCATGACACCAAATTTGTAATGGACAGCGGAGCTTCGCTGAACTACATTCCAGTTACAGAACACGAGAAAATGATCCCGAAACCCCCACTGACTTTTGCACCAGTCTGCGTCTTCACGTGGATGTCCAAAAAACCACTACCCTGTCTGGGCAAATTCCACACGACACTTACCCATGACGACATCACCATACAGGCGGTCATACATGTCATCAAAGGACCTGAAGCCGACTGCCTACTCAGCCTCCCCACCGCAGAGCGTCTTCGTCTGGTGGAAATCTTATTCAAAGTCAATGACAACCAGAACTGCATCAGCAAGTTTCCCAAGCTATTTCAAGGTCTAGGTAAGCTGAAAGGGTGTCAAATTCATCTGCACATTAACGAACAGATCAAACCTGTTGCGCAGCACCCATGACGGGTTCCATTTCATCTTCAAAGTGCCGTCGAGGACGAACTTCAAGAACTCCTATCCGCAGACATCATAGAGCGCACGGATGGCCCGACCCCTTGGGTGTCGCCGGTGGTCATCGTACCTAAGAAAGGGACTCCCAACAAGGTGAGACTGTGCGTTGACATGCGCCTACCCAACACTGCGATTGAAAGGGAGCGACACCCTGGACCGCATCTGAGCGATATGATCGCTGCACTGAATGGTGCAAGGGTTTTCTCGAAGCTGGACTTAAACAAAGGCTATCACAGCTAGAATTAGACATCAAATCTCGCTACATCACCACGTTTGCAACCCACAGAGGACTTTTTAGGTACAAACGACTGAGCTTTGGTGTCTCATCCGCCGCAGAAATCTTTCAGGAGGCAATCCGTCAAATCATTCAACACATCCCCAACACCTTGAACTACAGCGACGACATCCTGGTCTATGGGTCTGATGTTCGTGAGCATGACATCGCTCTTGATCATGTTTGTCATGCCCTGTTGGATGCAAATCTGACGTTGAACAAGGAGAAATGTGAGTTTCACTAAGCCACTTTGAAATTCTTTGGCCATATTTTCTCAGATGAGGGCATGAAGCCTGATCCGGACAAGATGGCGACCCTGAATAATACCAAGAGCCCGCAGGATGTCAATGACTTGAGGTCTTTCTTGGGGATGGCCAGCTACTGTGCCCGCTACATCCGTGACTATGCGACCATCAGTCACCCCCTTCGGATCCTCACCAAACTTGGTCAACCGTTCGACTGGACCTCTGAGTGTGAGCGGGCATTCAAAGACATCAAGCGTGCTGTGCAGTCGGCCGACAGCCTCTCATACTTCAACCCTCAACGGAAGACCGAGATCACAGTCGACGCCAGCCCCGTTGGATTGGGGGCCATCTTGGCTCAATAAGATAATGACTCTGACCAGAGGCGGATCGTTGCCTATGCCAGTCGCAGCCTGTCTGATCCCAAGAAGAAGTACTCGCAGCCAAAGAAGGAAAGTCTTGCGGTGGTCTGGGCATGTGAACACTTTCATGTTTTTATATATGGCAAGCACTTTACCCTGATCACTGATCATCAGGCGCTGGTTACCATCTACGGCAACCCGAAATCCAAGATGCCTCAGAGAATTGAGAGATGGGGTCTCAGACTTCAGGAGTACACTTTCACCATTGTTCATAAACCGGGGAAGGCGGAGAACCCGGCTGACTACATGTCCCGCCACCCTCAGCCATCTTCAGAATCCAAGCCATCGATTGCTGAGGAGTATATCCACTTCGTGGCTGACCAAGCACTGCACCTGCCATTCCCATGAACGTCATTCGGGAGGTCACCGCCCAAGACACCGTCCTGCAGATGGTACTCCGCCGAATTCAAACTAATCGGTGATGATATAACCCACAAGAAGAAGACACAGACCCCACAATCCGGAAAGAGATACAAGCCTTCCGGCATGTCTGCGATGAATTGTCGGTCACCACCGATGGAGTCATCCTGAGAGGTCAACAACTTGTCATCCCCAGTCAACTACGGCAGGGAGTTATCAATCTAGCCCATGAAGGTCACAGAGGAGTAGTATCTACGAAGCGAGCTCTACGGGAACGCGTCTGGTTTCCTTTTCTTGACCAGATGGTAGAGTCTACACTGAAGGATTGCCACCTCTGCCAGTTGACCAACAAAAGCAATCCACTGGCACCACTACAAATGACCACCCTACCCAGTGGAGTGTGGCAAGAAATTGCCATGGACTTCTACAGACCGCTGCAGCCTGTAAAATATGTGGTTGCCATAATCGACGAATATTCAAGATTTCCCATCACACAAATAATATCGTCTACAAGTGCCTCCTGCACTCTCAAGGTGCTAGATGAAGTATTTGCAACATGGGGTGTCCCCAAAGAGGTCAAGACGGACAATGGGCCCCGATTCAATGGACACAAATTCAGTGCATTCGCATAACACATGGACTTCAAGCACCGAAAAGTTACACCACTCTGGCCACAAGCAAATGGCACCATTGAAAGATTTATGGCTACGATCAAAAAGACCTTTCAGCAAGCCACGGCTGAGAAGAGGGAGCTGCAGGCCGCCCTGAATGAAGTTCTCAGAGCTTACAGGACAACTCCCCACTCAACCACCGGACAATGCCCCGCGACCCTCATGCTAGGGCGACCAATGAGAAATCGCATCCCGACATTGGAAGGTGCCTTGCAAGCGGTGTCGCCAAGTCACAATCACCAGGAGATGGCCGTGACTGACAAACATAACAAGGACAGAATGAAATCATACGCCAATGCCAAAAGGAGAGCGAGGTCTCCTTCCTTGCATGAAGGAGACCATGTCCTCGTCAAACAGGATCAGCAGAGAAAGACTGATTGCTGATTCCGTGATGAGCCACTGCTGGTTACCCAACAGAAGGGCACCATGCTAACAGCGGAATCTGACCAACGTCGAATCACCAGGAACATCTCCCACTTCAAGAGGTGTCCGCGAGACATGAAAGGACCCTGGATGAGCCCGACTGGCACTCTTGCACTTGAAGAACCTGACCTTGGTGATACAGAAGGCAGAGGTCAGCAGAATGGGCCCTTGCCGAGTGTGTCCACTGGGAGCATGTCTCATTGAAGAAATGGACTGAAGCACTGTTTGTTTGTTTTATTAAGAAAAGGGGAGATGTAATGAAGTCGACAGTCTAGTAGTTGGGGGGGCGGAGCTAGTCGGGTTGAGGGGAAGAGGAGGAGCCAGGACAGGATGAGGGCAGTTAGAGTAGGGACAGGGTTGACACTGGATGTAAGGAATAAAGCTCCAGTCAAACTACAATCTGTGTCTGTGATTATTAGTAGCGCGATGCTACAACCATAACACACAATAGTACTATAATTATTGTTTGGGTGTGTTTTTTTGTTAGAAAACTGAGCATTTCTTCTAGAAGGATGGTATGCATTAATAAGGCGGACTGTTCAACCCAATTGGCTGCCAAGAGCAGGAGGTGATTGGAGATGCATGTTAAAGAACAGTAGATGCTTCAACACCCAGGCTAATGTGTTGCACAGCTAAATACATATAAGGTCCCAAAGGCAAGACCAATTGCATTGCAAATGCCTGTTTTTTTATGCAGCTATAGCCTTTCCATATGTTAGAAAATCCATTTGATGTCTTCTTCTTGCATTGACCTCCTAGCTATGCTTGTTTATTTTAAAAATACTTCGAATTTCCTAATATGCCACATATTGACCCTAGAACTTAACATATACAACTAAAACCCCTTAGCAATTGTGACCACACTTTTGTCCGCACTCCATCCAAACCTGATATGGGGGAACTTTGGTTCTATCTTGCGCCATCGGCATGCACAGTGTTGTCAAATTGAAATTTCAAATTTAATTTTTATGCTAGTTAATTAAAACCATTGCATAAAACACCAATCTAAAAAACAAGATTTCATAAGCATGGTATTTAACAGACACTGTACACCCTAAAATAATTAATTTGCTATATTTTTTGCAAGAGTTTTTTCAAAAAAATTGATTAATTTTACAAAACGAGCACTCAAGTGATTGTTAGTGATCTAAATTGAAGCTACCACTGTGTACCTGCGCATGCGAAGACCCATCCAGATAAATAATTGTTTTAGCCGAGCTCGTCCCGCTGAAAATATTGAAGGACAGACACACAGAATGTGTTCTATGGATACCTAGAAAGAAGCACAGAGTCTTAAGTGCTGCAAATCAGAGGTATTGCACATCTCAGGCAGTAGATCCAAAGTGGGGAGTGTATGCTTTACAACTTTTCCAAAACAGATTCCTAGCCAAGGATGGCAGGAGAGGACCGGATAGCAGTTAATACTGTGCAAGTGTGAGAATATTTTGACAGTCCATGCTTGTCTTCGTGCAGTGTCAATAAATGTATGTTCCTAGGAAGCAGTTTTTAAAGAGCCAAAGGTGACAGGGGTCTTCCATAGCCTGCTGCCTGTGGTTCAGCTAGTCAGAGACGTTTTAAGGCCTGGGCAAAGTGGGCTCTGGCTCAGGGCCCCAGCCTTTCAGGGGGCCCCCTGAAAGAGTATTGCCCTGGTGTCCTTGAATGATTCTGTTTTAAATACTGTTTTTCCTTTAAGTTATTTTTATTGTGGGCGATATGTGAGAGGCTATTACAAACATTTTGCAGAGAAATGTGTTTGTTTCATGCAACATCCATACAAAAAAGTCTCTTTTAGATCAAAACAGGACCTCACATATGAGAAGTGGGAGGGGGTAGTAGAGATTATTTGTAGTAATGTTAGTGAACTGCTGCTGTGTTACAAGATTGAAAACACACATCACTATCCCTGAATATTAGATGTAAACACATTTCGAATCTGAGTGTGCCTGTCAGCGACCTTGCCAGAGACAGTATGAAAAAGCTGAAATTGAATCATAGATTCAAACCTGTTCCCAGCAGGGGCCCCCAAAATACGTTTGGCCCAGGGCCCCCAAAATCCTTAAGATGTCCCTGCAGCTAGTTCTCGTCGATAACGCTCCTCAGGTATTTTCTCTCTTGAGTTCTCAATTTCGAGCCAGAGCAGGTCTAATGAGGACAGTGGAACCAGCCGGAGTTTAAAACGCAAGTTTCAGAAACGCACCTTTATGAGTCATCAATTGCTTGACTAGGCTCATTTCTAATCGAAGTTGGGCCGGTGAGGAATGTTGTGAAATACCCTTTTGTAAATCGTTGTAGTTAAGTTGTCAAGCATTTTCGCTCTCTCCCCCCTAATGGCTTCCAAACCACAGGCAAGTAGAGATAGATGATTAAAGCATTGGGGCCAGGGTAAGGGAGAAAGTCGCTTTAAGAGCGAGCAGAACATGAAGAGGAGGGACGAGGCTTTACTTTTCATATAATGTTTATGGGGATCTAAAAGAGGGTCGGGTGTCAATAAGGAAGCCCATGAATTTGTATATACGGTTTCCCAGGGCTCTTTGCTGTCATTCAGGTCCCAACTTCCATGATTGTTGATTTTGTTCCCCAGGATCATGACTTTAGTTTTGCCCATGTTTTGCTTTTAACTTGTTTGAGAAGGAACAGCTATGAAGGGTGTCCATCAAACGATCTGAACTGATCCTAGACTTACTCATTAACAGAACATCATCCGCATAAAATAGCTTTGGGGGCAGACTGCCACGAAGCTTGGGTGTGGGCGTTTGTGTTGGCTAATACTGTTGACAAGAGTGCCAGGAAGATATTAAACAGAAATAGTGCTAACACGCAGCCTTGTTTCAATCCCTTAGAGGCATGGATCTTACTAGATACTGTACTCCTGCCTCCAGTTTTACACTGAATCAGGTGTTAGTGTGTAGTAGGATAGTTCCTTTTAATAATGTCAAAGGAATACCCATTTGTAAGGGTTTAGCCCATAAGAAGTTCTTGGATACCAAATCGAATGCCGACTGAAAGTTGATACAGCATTGATAAAGCAGTATGCGGTTCTTCTAGAACTAGGCCTGTGATGTTGATGTAAGTCTATAGCTCTTGTATCTAGCAACATTTTTTACCTAAAGTTCTTCAGGTTTATGTCAGTTAGTAGCGATAGGGCCATCAAGTTAGTGTGCCCTTTCCGTAAACCTGTTTTGTTTAATGGCATGGTCTCCTGCACAGCGGGCCCAGTGCACCAGATCTCTTAGTAGTAAGCTGGCAAAATATTTGGCTTCTATATCCAATAAAGATATTTGTTGGTAACATGTAGGGTGAGCAGGGTACCCTTCCTTGAAAATTGAGTGGATAATCACCCCTTAAGAGTCAAGCACTTGGTTAGTTGCTAGGGCATGGTGGAAATTAAGAGCCAGTTTCCCCCAAAATTGGATGTTGTCTCTAAAAAATACTAGGGAGAGCGTGAAAGGGCCAGTGGTGCCATCTGACCTGCCCTTTTTTATGGTTTGTTCTACTTCGAGCTCCTCAAGCTTTCTGAAACATTAGGCTCCACATTTTCACTATTACGTGGGGCAGCGGCCTGGAGCAAGAGGGATATGTTACACATCTTTTTCCCTAGGCCAGTGGTATTAGCTGGTATTCCAACATAAAGGTATCAAAATATGACTTTCGGAAGGTAAAAAGAGTTCTGTCCATTGGAAACTATAAATGTGTCACTTTTAGCACAAAGTACCTGGGATGCGTGAAAATCATAAGCAAAATAGCCACAGGGAAGGTGATGCATTGGTTCCTTACATGCAGGGAAGGTGATGTGTCAATTCCTTGCTCCAGGGGAGGTGATGTGTTGGTTCTTTCCTGCCTTACATGGGAGGTTATGCATCGGTTCCTTACTGGAGAGGAGGTGATGCGTTGGTTTCTGAATGTGCAGAAAGGTGATGTATTGGTTTCTTACTGCAACCCCAGTGTTGTTGTAGATTGGGTGCACAGGTGTGATGCATGGAAAATCCGGACACGCTGGAGGTGATGCGGCGACGGCGAACCAGGTGCTGTCTCGATTTCTGCAGCGCCAACCGGCGATCCATCGATTCTTCTTGCGGCCCAGCAGGGCCTGTTTCGGAGTCGATCTTTGACATCAGAGATCAGTGCATGGGACTCAACGTGCGGCAGATCCTTGGGCTGCTGGCAGATGCTGCATCAATTTTTGGGCTGGACAGGGCTGTCAGTCGTAAATTCAGCCGCAAGGAGGGCAATGCATTGATTTTCTTCAGATCTTTAGTTCTTGGCAACTTCCTGTAGCAGGAACAACCTCCATAGGCCCAAAATTTGAATAGGCAACTCCTGGCAGGTCAGAACCCCCAGCAGTGGAGTTCAAAGAAGCCGTTGGTGAAGTCTTTAGTCTTTGTGTCCCTGAGACTTCAGAACAGAAGGCAAGGATACACAAGCCATGGGAGATTCTTCTCAGGCAGGTTTTACAGCAAAGTCTAATCTTTGGCCTATTCTTGGCAGAGCTGCATCTGCAGGCCAACTCAGCACAGCAACACACAGCCAAGGGGCAGTATTCCTCCTTACAGTTCTTCAGTTATTCTTCCTTGTCAGAGGCTACACTTGATTCCAGAAGTGATCTAAATATTTATACCCCATTTTCTCCTTGTAGTCTTTATTCCAAGAATCTCTGAGCTCAGTAAAACCAGGTCTTCCCTCACTGGTCCCACTTCATTACAGGAGGTGGAGATAGCATTGTACAGCACAGACACAGCCTATTCAGGAACTAGTGAAAACTCCGTTCAGCACTCTAAAAGCAGAAAGGTCTATTCAGCCTTGCTATGAGTCACCCAGGAAAGGCCGGACACACCTCAGCCCCTCCTTGTGACTGCCTAGAGTGAATGCACATCCCCAGCTCCTGTTACTCCAATCCCAGATGGTGAATTCACAAACAGGAAAGCACACAGGATGGTTAAGCAAGAAACATTCCCACTATCTAAAAGTGGCATTGCCCAGCACACAATTTAAAAACAGCCTTTACTAAAAGGAGTGCTATTAAATCAGAGAGCCTAAACTCAAAATCTCCATCTGGTCCCAATGGAAAGTTACACTTGTAAGATGTTACAAGGCAGCTCCCATGTTAACCTACGGGACAGACAGCCTTTCAATGGTGAAACACAAAATGCACAATATTTCAATATCAGAATATGTAACACATACCAGTACACGTCCAACCTAAAACTGTCCGTTCGACAGGCAGAAAGGCACTGGAGAAAAAATTATTGTCCCTCACTTAAAACTCTTTATCTTACATCACTCGCCGACTACAAGACCGCAATCCTTGCCGCCAAAACCTCCTATTTCTCAACAAAAATAATGTCTGCTGAAAATAAACCCAGGGAGATCTTTGGCATAGTGCAGGACCTGGCTTACTCCGATAGGGCTTCACCACAAATCCCCCCATCCCAGTCTCTATGCAACCAACTAAATACTTACTTTCTTGACAAGATTGCTACCATTAAGGCCAACATCCCCCCCCCCCTCGTCTGCCTTTGTTGATCCCTCTCCTCCTACTATCCAAAACCTTCTCACCTCCATCCCTCCCCTCACGGAAGAGGTATTCTTGGAGATTCTGCCCAAAGTAAAGTCAGGCTCTCCGGCAGATATCTGTCCGGCGCGAATCCTCCAACAAATCTACTCCTCTTGCCCTGAACCCCCCATTACCTTCCTTAACAGCTCCCTAGCGCAGGGAGTAGTGACCCCTACGCTCAAATCAGCCACCATAGTGCCCATTCTAAAGAAGCCTGGCGCTGACCCATCCATCTCAGCCAACTACCGCCCCATTTCCCTGCTGCCCTACCTGGGCAAGGTGCTGGAGCGCTATGTCACCACGGTATTCAGCACCCACGTAGAGGCCAATGGGGGACTGGCTTCCCGCCAGGCTGGCTTTCGACCTAGGCACTCGACTGAATCAGTCGTGGTATCAGTCCTGGACAACCTCAGGAAGGGCATGGATCACAACAAACACCAGGCGCTGATACTCCTCGATCTCTCCGCCGCATTTGACACGGTAGACCATACCATCTTACTGTCCCGTGTCAAGGCGGCTGGAATCGAGGGATCAGCCCTGGTGTGGCTTTCCTCCTTCCTGAGGGACCGCACCCAGGCGGTACGGCTTGGAGACTTCGCAACCACCCCACTCCCCGTCACGTGTGGTGTCCCCCAGGGCTCTTCTTTGTCTCCCCTACTATTTAATCTTTACATCTTTCCCCTCATTTTCGCTCTTCAGCAGCTGGAGGTCACTGTGTACAACTACGCGGATGACCTCCAGCTCATCTTTGACTTATCCTCTTCTCCCCTCTCTGTCTCCAGCTTCCAGCACACCATGACATTCATCAGGGACTGGATGAACCACAACCATCTCAAGTTGAACCCGGACAAAACCGAGTTGGTTCTTACCGGGGGTTCTTCCAGTCCCTGGAACTCTCTCTTCTGGCCCCCAACCCTTGGTCCCGCCCCCACTCCTTCTACCACGGTCAAAACACTGGGGGTTAAAATGAATAATCAGCTCACCCTTCACTCTCAAATCCTTTGCCTTTGTACTATTATATGTTTTGGCAAATGGTACCTACAGTGTGGGTTGTACAAAAAAGTTATTCATGAACTTTTAAAAAAAAAGGCATCCATTGTTTGTCCTGAAGATGAACTCTGAATTTGTATAGGGTTCGAAACGTCGTCGACCTAGTCACACTATATGCATATGTATTATGCTAATGTTCGCAAGCAATAGTGTGTTGTTTGTTTGGTCTGATTGTGAATTTTGATACACAGACTACCTTAATTGCCTGTATTCCTTTGTTTGTCTTTCTTCTGAGTGTGTTAGTTGGGCATCGGCTGGTGTCCTACTTGTATCACACCATATTACCTGTGAATTCTTTTTATCAAAAATTAAATACTGTCCGGCTGGACAATGAATATAGTTGCTATTTAGTCTATATTTATTCTTTGCAAATGATTAAATTGTCTAGGGACCACTGTCCTGTGAAAAAACGCAAGCCCACTAGTAGCATTT
>NW_028247796.1:0-72345 GCF_964263255.1 Lissotriton vulgaris | reverse complement strand
CATCAGTAGAGAAAGTCAATAGGGGTGGAAGAGAAGGCCGCCTCGAAACTGTCACAGGCCTTGTTTCTCAGCACGCAGGTGCGTCGTCCAGAAGCTCATCAGCTTGAGAGGCTCATGGGAGCCCTTACGTAGAAAAAACAGCAATGGACCGCACACCGCTAGCCCCTCCTCTGGGTCGCCCTTAAACACTCTGGTATGTGAAGTGCCTGAAGTTCGAAGAATTACTGAAAGTTCGAAAGTGGTTCACCTATGTAGGTGCAAGTAGATACTTGTTGTTCTCCCGATCTCTAGACCCGGGACATGGCCCGGGTTTCGGGATATCCCTTGACGGTTCTACGCAGCTTTCTCTACCACCCTGAACTTTCTCTACTGATGAGGGTTATAAATCCCGAAACCGGGCCATTTCTCGGGTCTAGAGATGATGGAATTTTCAAGAACATACTTGCACCAACCATGGTGATATACTTTGAACTTTTTCTCAGTTCTTTGTGCTACTCGCACTACAAATACCAAGATGCAGAGGGGCGATCCAGTGGAGAGGCCAGCAGAGTCGCGCCCATCTTTGTTTCTGATTTAAGGGCTCCCGCGAGCCCCCAAAGCTGACGAGCTTTTTGGAGACTCACCTGCGCGCCTAGCAGGCAACGAAGCCCTTCACGGTTCTACGGCGGCTTTCTCTACCACCCCTGAACTTTCTCTACTGATGACGGATATAAATCCCGAAACCCGGGCCATTTCTCGGTTCTAGAGATGATGGAATTTTCAAGAACCTAGTTGCACCAACCATGGTGATATTCTTTGAACTTTTTCTCAGTTCTTTGTGCTACTTGCACTACTAATACCAAAATGCAGAGGGGGATCTGATGGAGAGGCCATCAGAGTTGCGCCCATCTTTGTTTCTGATTTAAGGGCTCCTGCGAGCCCCCAAAGCTGACGAGCTTTTTGGAGACGCAGCTGCATGCCTAACAAGCAACGAAGCCCTTGACGGTTCTACGGCTGCTTTCTCTACCACCCCTGAACTTTCTCTACTGATGAGGGATATAAATCCCGAAACCCGGGCCATTTCTCGGGTCTAGAGATGATGGAATTTTCAAGACCATACCTGCACCAACCATGGTGATATACTTTGAACTTTTTCTCAGTTCTTTGTGCTGCTCGCACTACAAATACCAAGATGCAGAGGGGCGATCCGGTGGAGAGGCCAGCAGAGTTGCGCCCATCTTTGTTTCTGATTTAAGGGCTCCTGCGAGCCCCCAAAGCTGACAAGCTTTTTGGAGACTCACCTGCACGCCTAGCAGGCAACAAAGCCCTTGACGGTTCTACAGCGGCTTTCTCTACCACCCCTGAACTTTCTCTACTGATGAGGGATATAAATCCCGAAACCCGGGCCATATTTCGGGTCTAGAGATGATGGAATTTTCAAGAACATACTTGCACCAACCATGGTTATATACTTTGAACTTTTTCTCAGTTCTTTGTGCTACTCTAACTACAAATCCCAAGATGCAGAGGGGCGATCCGGTGGAGAGGCCAGCAGAGTTGCGCCCATCTTTGTTTCTGATTTAAGGCTCCTGCGAGCCCCCAAAGCTGACGAGCTTTTTGGAGACGCACCTGCACGCCTAGCAGGCAACAAAGCCCTTGACGGTTCTACAGCGGCTTTCTCTACCACCCCTGAACTTTCTCTACTGATGAGGGATATAAATCCCGAAACCCGGGCCATATTTCGGGTCTAGAGATGATGGAATTTTCAAGAACATACTTGCACCAACCATGGTTATATACTTTGAACTTTTTCTCAGTTCTTTGTGCTACTCTAACTACAAATCCCAAGATGCAGATGGGCGATCCGGTGGAGAGGCCAGCAGAGTCGCGCCCATCTTTGTTTCTGATTTAAGGGCTCCTGCGAGCCCCCAAAGCTGACGAGCTTTTTGGAGACGCACCTGCGCGCCTAGTAGGCAACGAAGCCCTTGACGGTTCTACGGCGGCTTTCTCTACCACCCCTGAACTTTCTCTACTGATGAGGGATATAAATCCTGAAAGCCGGGCCATTTCTCGGGTCTAGAGATGATGGAATTTTCAAGAACATGCTCGCACCAACCATGGTGATATACTTTGAAATTTTTCCTGGCAGGATCAGCGGAGCTATCTGGACCCACTGTGCTGAGGGGGCAGAGTCACTCAATGTGGAGAGGGAGAGAGGTGGATAAACAATTGGCAGCAACGCAGAGAGAAGGCTGCAGAACTCTCACAGAGTGAGTGGGGAGCTGGCATTGGCCAACCAACTACAATGAAGCGTTCAGGGAGAGCGAGCTCCCGGACCTCTTCTTGAGCCTCCTCAACAGCCGAGAAAGAGCAACAGTCATCCCAGAGTCCACGAAATCAATTGTCAAGTGATAGATCTCATGCCATACTACAAGCTATTGAGCGCTCCAAGGTATCGCTAGAGTCTAAGATTGACAGTATTGCCACTGAACTCATGCTCCTCCTTGCTGATCATAGAAAGCTCTTGAACTGGGTGGAGACATTGGAGTGCACAGTCGGAGAATTGTAGCCAGCCACAGATCTTGTGGAGAAACAAATCATGGATCATGAAGCGCGTATCAGACAGCTTGAACAAAGAGCAGAGGACGCTGAAGGCCCTTCCAGGTGAAATATTGCCCACCTTGTGGGGCTGCCAAAGGGAAAGGAAGCCCAAACACCAGTGGAATTCATAGAGCAGATGGTTCAGTATCCTCCTTCTTCTCCATAGAAAGAGCACACCAGGTCCCGGCTGGCAGCCCTCACCCGGGTTCATTCCCCTAGCCTTTCCTCCTGAAGGTCCTACATTATCAGGACAGAGATGTCATTTAAAAAAACAGGGAGCTACAAGAAATCCAAGTGGATGATGCCAAAGTAATGTTCTTCCCAGGTTATACAATAGGGGTACAACGGCAGCGGAGATCCTTTCTGACAGTAAAGCAACACTTACGAAAACTAGGCATTTAATACTCGTTGTTTTTCCCAGCGAGGCTAAGAGTAGTGGCAGATGACAAGACTCACTTCTTCTATGCTCCACATGATGCGTGGGACTGGCTGGAGTCAACAGGCTGGTTCACAGGCGCACAGCCCACCGGAAGAGGCATCAAGTGGATAGCAGATTTGAACAAAGCTAAGAGGCAGGGGAGAGAGTGAAAAGCCACAGCTCTCAGCGGCTCCCAATATGGATCAGATCATCACAGAATGGGGTCAAGCACTACAAAAAGCAGACAAAATCACGGAGGGGCCATAGACTTGGACAGAGAGCCTTCTTCTCCACATGCATCCCTTGATGGACACTCTTCGATGCTTGACTTATCGGACAATAACTCAATTGATTTGCCAGATGTCACCCCACAGATCTCAGAAAGTATCATACAGAATGGATAGCTGAGAAGGAACTATCTTGAGACACCTGTAATGACTTGGGTACAAGAAAGCCAGAAAATGGCAGATAAGTGGAGAGGCTGGGTTGGGTTGGGGGGAAGGGAAGAAGACAGGGTAAGAAATGTGCCCAAGGCAGGTGCTGCGCTAACTGGAGGGGTTGCACACTTAGACCGCATGTACAATGGAAAGGGAGGGTAAATAAGGGGGAAACAAAGGGAAAAACATTTAAGAAGTATGGGGGCAGTTGGCTTGAAAATTTTGGACTGAGGAAGGTCGCATGCCCTCTCTCAACCACGGCCCTGGGGTTGGTACACTGAACTAGTAATGTTGTTGGGTATGGGTTGTCCTACACTGTTGCAGGATCCGCTCTTTTGGTATTCAATGGTTGAAAGGGTGTTACATTGTTACACTTACTGGATACTTAAGTGTTATTATAATATCTTACAGGCACTCCCATGTGTCACTGTAAATTCAGTAATTGGACAGATAGGTCAGTATTCCCTAAGATTATGTGAACATACCCTTATTCCATGCAGTCACAACGCATTTTTACATGGGACTTAAGAGGAATGTGTACAACGTATTGTATTGTATTGTATTGTATTGTGATTTGTAAAGCGCGATTGCTGCCCAATGGGCGTCCAAGCGCTAAGGCATAAAAAAACAGAACTGATGAGTGATGGAAACGAGCTTAGGTGGATCTAGCAAACAAGTAAGTTTTCAGCTGCTTTCGGAATGAGAGTAAGTTGGGATTGGACCTGATTTGTAGCGGGAGTGTGTTCCACATCTTCGCGGCGTTTAAGGAGAACATCCTTCCTCCGGTCCTGGCTCTCCGCACTCTTGGGACTACGGCTAGAAAGGCTTCCGTAGATCGGAGGTTTCTGTTAGGATGGTATTGAGTAACCAGTTTGTTGAGGATCCTTGGACCAGAACCCCAGAAAGCTCGATGGGCGATGCATAGTGCCTTAAATGCCACTCTCTGCTTTACTGGGAGCCAGTGTAGGGCGACCAGGGCGGGTTTTGCAGACTGCGTCCTCGGAATCTGCAGCAACGTGCGGGCTGCGCAGTTTTGGACGACCTGCAGTTTTCGCATGGACAGCTCTGGGGCCCCCACATACAGAGCGTTATTTGAGTCCAGCCGGGACTGGATCAGGCCCTGAACTGCCACTTGTTTTGCTTCCATTGGGAGGAGGGGGAGGACCTTCCTTAGTGTTCTAAGTAGGCCAAAACAGATGGCGGAAAGTTTAGTGGCCTGGGTGGAGAAGGAGAGGTTTTTATCCAGCCATACTCCCAGGCTTTTTACACTCTCTTTGGGGATGGGAGGTGTGCCCTAACATCCAGGCCACATGGAGGGGAGTAAAGTGGGTGAAGCAGTGCCTAGGAGCATGAGCTCCGTTTTGTCTCCATTCAGCTTTAATGAAGAGCCTGTCATCCACTTTTTTATATCCTCTAGGCAGTTCATCAGGTTTCCTGAGGTGTGGCCGGTGCTTTCCTGCGTCAGTGAAACCACTAGCTGGGTATCGTCGGCATATGATACAATTTTTATGCCTGATGGTTCGACGAGCCCAGCCAATGGTTTCATATAGACATTGAAGAGCACAGGGCTCAGAGAGGAGCCCTGTGGTACTCCACAGTCTAGGGGTTTTCTGGCTGATGTTATGTCCCCATCAAAGATCTGGAAGGATCTGTTATGCAGGAATGATTCCAGCCATTTTAGAGCGTCGACTCCGACACCGATGTTATGCAGACGGTTCAGCAGAGTGGCATGGCTGACCGTGTCGAAGGCTGCACTTAGATCAAGGAGGATCACTGCCACTGATCCCCCTTGATCCAGTATCCTTCGAGACTCTTCGACGACTGCCAGCAAAGCAGTTTCAGTACCATGTTTTGGCCTGAAACCTGTCTGGGATGGGTCCAGGAGTGCATGGCTTTCCAGAAATTGTGTCAACTGGGTATTTATGTGTTTCTCTAGCACTTTACTTACCCAGGGGAGTAATGAAATTGGACGGTAGCTAGAGTGATCTTCTGGATTGAGGGTGGGTTTCTTTAGCAGAGCCCGTACCATGGCTCTCTTCCACCCGGTTGGTACTGTGCAGGAGGAAATGGATGAGTTAAGGAGCTCTAGCACCACTGGAAAGATGGCTTGGCCTGCCTGGAGCAGTATTTCTGGTGGGGCAGGGTCGAGGAGACCCAGATTTGACTTGGACTGCCAGTTGTTGCAGTGTCTCCAGGTTTAGTGGGGAAAAATGATCCAGCATAGGTTGTCCTTGCAGGGGGAGTTATTCAGGGGGCTATGGTTAGTTGAATTATTAGCTGTTACCGGGAAAGCAGAATAAATCTGCAAGTTCATTGCATTGCTCTAGTGATTTCGGGACTGGGGGGGGCAGTATTGACAGTAATGCATTTTTTGACCAGATGGAAGATCTCCTTGGGTTTTGATTTTGCTGCCATTATTTGGTCTGCAAAGTAGGCGGACTGAGCTGTTCTCACCCCATTTCTGTAGGCCTTAATAGCCTCTTTATAGTGTTTTTTGTTTTCTGGGAGGAAATCTATTCTCCAGGCTCTCTCTTTTTTCCTGCAGAGGCGTTTCAGGTCTCTCAGGGAATCTGAGAACCAGGGAGCAGACTTGTGTACTCTCTTGGGAGCGGATTTCCTTAGAGGAAGGATCGTGTCCAGTGATTTCCTGATCCAACCCTCATAGTTGTTATTTGCTTGGTTGGGGTTAGTACAGGGAGGTGGACGGGAGTCTTCAAGGATAGTTGTCCATGGCTCTATGGAAAGTTTTTTCCAATTCCTCCTAGTTATAGGACGGGGAGGCAATGAGGGAAGTTTGATGGTAGACCAGGTAAATGGGATGAGGAAATGGTCTGTCCATGGGAGGCGAGTGGATAGCATTGCTGCAGGAATCTCACTTGAACCACCTCAAAGCCATCAGATTGCAACTCAGATGGAGATGGAGGGAGCAGGTCATTGGTACTAACTACTTAGCATTTGCAATAGGGGTGCTGGTGTGGGTACGCCCTGGGGTGCCCCTTCTGATAAAAGATACAGAATTAGATGCAGAAGGAAGGTACACATTTATAAAGGGAAAGCTGGAAGAGAGGAGTCTGTTAAGTGGGAACATATATGCCCCTAACACTGAGCAAGGGGCCTTCTGGAATAAGTTGAGCACAGTGCTCTCAAGGCGGTGTCACATGCCATGGTTTCTGGTGTTGAAAATTGCAGGGATTTGTTAGCATGAGCTGAAAGCCATTTTGTATTCGGCAGCCATTTTAGTTAGCCATGTGCTCGCCATGTGCTGTTTCCCTCTTCAGAGCCTTGTACATGCTCAGAGAGTCCTAGCTAGTAGAATGTACCTGTTCCTAGAATAGAACTGTCAGGCTATTCTCGCTGATGTATGGATAAGTCACTCTCCTCCCACTTTGTTGAGCAAGAAAATCTTGCCTTCCCATGTTAGTCATTTCGCATGCTTGCATGTGCCAGGACCTCCCCTTGGTTTTATGCTGACTAATGTAACCTAAGCATATATAAGGTCCCTGTTTTCTGTACTCCTTAAACTGCCTCATACAGTTTCCTGTGGGTACTGTGTGACGTAGTCTCCCTCATCTGAGGTTATTTATTAAAATATGTATTTTATATTACAGCTTCATTTCCAATCTCTTCTATGTTGGTTTAAAAGTATCAGCATAGGCCTCAGCTTCCATCCGATGTGGATACAGCTAATTTGTGTTTCCAGGAATGGCTCACGACTGGCCTGGACGTATGCATACCAGCCAAATGGGGAGGCAAGGGGCGAGGACCCTCCAATCCGTGATTTAATGAGTCACTTACACTGGCAAAGAAGGGCTGTAAACGGTTAGAGCGTTCCTGGCAACGTTGTTATGATGTTTCTGCTAAATTACAATATCGGGCTGGCGTCAAGCAGTATCACAAAGGTATTTGCAGAGCATGGGCGGAGTTTGTGGCCAATAAAATCTTAGCCAGTTAGATTCCCGCTAGGACTATCTTTTCCCTGCTCAAAGGTATGAAGAACACAGGTGTGGTTAGTGCCTCTCCTATTGCCTCCAACCATCAATGCAATAATGTTAATAAAGTTGAACAGATCTATTTGGGCCTACCTTCGATGGCCCCCAGTTTGGAGGGGGCGATGCCAGAAGAGGTGGAGAATATGGGGGTAGCAGTTTGTTATCATTCCCGCTCCTGACATCTGTGGACTTTGAGGCTCTGTGTTTAAAAATTAAATCAGGCTCACCAGCTGATCCCCTGGCCCCTGCCGTTTTCCGTCAGTTTTACTCCTTGATTTCTAATGTGTGTTTAGAGCTGGCTAATCTGTCGCTTAGGTCAGCCACAGTCCAGCGGGCATGGAAACATGCTAAAGTTATTCCATTACTAATAAAATCTTCTTTGGACCCGGGGGAACCTGGTAGTTACCGGCCATTTTAACAGCTCCCTTTTTAGGTCTCGGCGTCAACGCGCGGAAGCGCGTCTCTGCCGAGAACTTTTGTCAGCGACTATGCTTCCCAGGAGACAGTGTCGGCCAGGCGCATCCTTCGAGGCGATTTGTAACTGGAACGCGCGCTGTGGCCAGGCGCTGTCTCCTGGGAAGCGCAAGCACCACACACGCATGCGCATACACACACACACAAGCGCCCATGCACGCACGCACATACATACATACAGAGACACCACCCCTGACACATACACACACGCGCGCACACACACAAGTGCACCGAGGCCCCCCTCCCCCCCCGCCGTCACCGTCGCACACATACATACACACACACACGAGCATACACACACACACACACGTGCACCAATCCCGCTCCAGCCTTTTGGAACTTACCTTACCTCAGCACGCTGTGCCCAACCTCCTGCTGGCGCGGCCCCGGGGCTCTACACCGCTCACAGGAGCCCCGGGCCGCGAGACGCAACGACTCCGCCTGCCTCCTCTTCCGGTCTGAACGTGGCCCCGCCCCCGTCACAGGCGACCGTGCCTGACTTCCGGGGCGGCCGCGATACTAAGAGACTGCTGGGGACAAAATGTGGTCTGTGGAGTTACAATGGCTGCATGCAAGGGGTGAGTGTGAAAGTGCCGACCTTATTTATGTTGGCGTCGTGCGGCGCAGCCAGCTGTAGCATTTGATTAGTGCCTAAACAATAGCGATGCGGGCCACGAGCGGTTATTTCGCAGAACAAAGATGCATTGCAGATTGCTTTATGTCGCGTCCATTGGCGCTTATTATGAGAAGTGTACGGGCCTGACGGAAAGTAATTGCTTTCCGCCGGTGTTTTGGTTGGCTGCCGTACATCAGGTAGCCTGTGTTCTCTTTGTATTCACGGGCGGCTTGTACAAGAGAATGGGCTGATTTCCCACAAGGGCATTCACGCTAATTAATTTAGTTATCTCAAGAGCTTAACAAGTTGGAGCCCATGCTGGCCGAGTAGCGGCGTTCTTCCACAGTACAATCACTTCATGGTATTTAAGATTAAGCGATGTTCCTTCCCCATGCGAACGAGCTCACGTGGTCATCTCTGGGCGCGCCTTCGCTTCCCTCGGATTCTAACAGGGAGGTGTCCGCTTTCTGTATTTTTAGTGGTGAGTGGTGAGGGCAGAGTGGTGAGTGGTGAGTGCAGAGTGGTGAGTGCAGAGTGGTGAGTGCAGAGTGGAGAGTGCAGAGTGGTGAGTGCAGAGTGGTGAGTGCAGAGTGGTGAGTGCAGAGTGGTGAGGGCAGAGTGGTGAGGGCAGAGTGGTGAGTGCAGAGTGGTGAGTGCAGAGTGGCGAGTGCAGAGTGGTGAGTGCAGAGTGGTGAGTGCAGAGTGGTGAGTGCAGAGTGGTGAGGGCAGAGTGGTGAGTGGTGAGGGCAGAGTGGTGAGTGCAGAGTGGTGAGTGCAGAGTGGTGAGTGCAGAGTGCAGAGTGGTGAGTGCAGAGTGGTGAGTGCAGAGTGGTGAGTGCAGAGTGGTGAGTGCAGAGTGGTGAGTGCAGAGTGCAGAGTGGTGAGTGCAGAGTGGTGAGTGCAGAGTGGTGAGTGCAGAGTGCAGAGTGGTGAGTGCAGAGTGGTGAGTGCAGAGTGGTGAGTGCAGAGTGGTGAGTGCAGAGTGGTGAGTGGTGAGGGCAGAGTGGTGAGGGCAGAGTGGTGAGTGCAGAGTGGTGAGTGCAGAGTGGTGAGTGCAGAGTGCAGAGTGGTGAGTGCAGAGTGGTGAGTGCAGAGTGGTGAGGGCAGAGTGGTGAGGGCAGAGTGGTGAGGGCAGAGTGGTGAGGGCAGAGTGGTGAGTGGTGAGTGCAGAGTGGTGAGTGCAGAGTGGTGAGTGCAGAGTGGTGAGTGCAGAGTGGTGAGTGCAGAGTGCAGAGTGGTGAGTGCAGAGTGCAGAGTGGTGAGTGCAGAGTGGTGAGTGCAGAGTGGTGAGTGCAGAGTGGTGAGTGCAGAGTGGTGAGTGTGCAGAGTAGTGAGTGTGCAGAGTAGTGAGTGTGCAGAGTAGTGAGTGTGCAGAGTAGTGAGTGTGCAGAGTAGTGAGTGTGCAGAGCAGTGAGTGCAGAGCAAGTGTGCAGAGCATTGTGTGCTGTTGAGTGCAGAGTGCTGTGTATTGGCAATGTTAATGACAATGCCAATTTATTTTTGATTTAAAGAAAAAAAATGTCATGAGCAATGCCAATAGCTCTACCTTTAATGATGCCGAGACCATTGCATTGCAAATGCTTGTTTGGCTAAGCTGGTGAAATCTCATGTGAATTCTACTCAAGCGAATTTCATTGAGCAAAACGCAATTGTTGATCTGTCGCAGCATGGTTTCTGACCCAGGCATAGCACTGAGTCGGTGCCATTGGTTGTGTCTGAGTCCATTCGGGGCAGCTTGGATGTAGGGGACTCGGAGTCACTGGTCCTCCTGGACTTAAGTGTCTGATTCAGAAAAGGGGGTGGTGATGAACAGAGTGTCTGAATTAAGCAGAACACTCTTACCCAGTCCAAAGATCAGGGCTTGATCCATCACAGTTTTTTAGCTCACTGCACCATCCCAGCTCAGAACCTGGCTACATGCAAATTAGTCTGTTCCTGTCCCAGTGCATGATGGGAACAGGGCAAACCAAACTACCAAGCCAATTCTTATACTGGGAAGCAAACAAGCTACCGGGGTCCGGTTTCTGGCATTTTAGCCGTCGTCGGCCCGGCTTGCTTGAATCCTGATCGTGCAATGAGCAAGGGACTCACATCTGAGTATACCCTTCCACGCTTATGGTGGACAAAATGATTCAGAAAAGGGGGGTGGTGATGAACAGAGTGTCTGAATTAAGCAGACCACTCTTACCCAGTCCAAAGATCAGGGCTTGATCCATCACCGTTTTTTAGCTCACTGCACCATCCCAGCTCAGAACCTGGCTACATGCAAATTAGTCTGTTCCTGTCCCAGTGTATGATGGGAACAGGGCAAACCAAACTACCAAGCCAATTCTTATACTGGGAAGAAAACAAGCTACCGGGGACCGGTTTCTGGCATTTCAGCCGTTGTCGGCCCGGCTTGCTTGAATCCTGATGGTGCAGTGAGCAAGGGACTCATGTCTGAGTATACCCTGCCACACCTATAGTGGCCAAAAACGATTCAGAAAAGGGGGTGGTGATGAACAGAGTGTCTGAATAAAGCAGACCACTCTTACCCAGTCCAAAGATCAGGGCTTGATCCATCACCGTTATTTAGCTCACTGCACCATCCCAGCTCAGAACCTGGCTATATGCAAATCAGTCTGTCCCTGGCCCAGTGCATCATGGGAACAGGGCAGACTAAACTACCAAGCCAATTCTTCATCAGAAAGGAGACAAGCTTCCGGGGACCGGTTTCTGGCATTTCAGCCGTCGTCGGCCCGGCTTGCTTGAATCCTGATGGTGCAGTGAGCAAGGGACTCATGTCTGAGTATAACCTGCCACACCTATAGTGGCCAAAAACAATTAAGAAAAGGGGGTGGTGATGAACAGACTGTCTGAATTAAGCAGACCACTCTTACCCAGTCCAAAGATCAGGGCTTGATCCATCACCGCTATTTAGCTCACTGCACCATCCCAGCTCAGAACCTGGCTATTTGCAAATCAGTCTGTCCCTGGCCCAGTGCATCATGGGAACAGGGCAGACTAAACTACCAAGCCAATTCTTCACCAGAAAGGAGACAAGCTTCCGGGGACCGGTTTCTGGCATTTCAGCCGTCGTGGGCCCGGCTTGCTTGAATCCTGATGGTGCAGTGAGCAAGGGACTCATGTCTGAGTATACCCTGCCACACCTTCTGTTATTTACTTGAAAAATACCTTTTTTAGTATTACTATTCATCCAGACAGTAGATATTTGTTCGGATTCACCATAGCTAGTAGGAGTTTTAGATTCTGTCAAGATCTTCAGGGCTATCCAAGTATTTATAGCCAGACATTAAAAGGTCCGTTGTATTCCCTCTTGCTCCCTCAGGTAACGTATTAGTACAGTTGCTTGATGACTTACTTATTGCTTCTGACACGGAACAAGGTTGTAGAGATAGTACAGTTGAATTGTTGTTGCATTTAGCTCATCTTGGACATAAAGTTTCCCTTTCTAAATTTCAGTATTGTCGACAGGAAGTCACCTATTTAGGTCACCTACTGTCTAGGGAGGATAGGAGGCTGACTCCTGAGCGCATCAGTACTATTGTTAAAATACCCATTCCACAAACTCCAAAACATGTGCACACTTTTATAGGTATTACTTTCTCCTGACGTCAATGGATACCTAACTATTCCTTACTAATCAAACCTTTGCTTGAATTAAAAATGAAAGAAGTGCATGAGCCTTTGCCTTGGACGCTCAAATGTTAGTAGTCTTTTGAGCAATTGAAAACTGCACTTTGTTGGGCTCCAGCACTTCTCACCCTCAACTACGGATAATCAGGAAAATCGCACCTTTACTCACCCACTCGGCGTTGGTGCAGGTAATAATCGCCTTGGTGCTCTCGCGCCTTGACTTCACAAACACCATTTATCTCGGGCTTTCAGCAGGCGCCTTGAAACAGCTGCAGATGGTCCAAAATTAGCGGCGAGGCTGAGAGGGAAACAGCCCAAGTGGCAGCCTGCCCGATCAATTTTGGAAAAACTCCATTGGTTACCAATGGCCCAAAGGATTACTTTCAAAGCCGGGTGCACTATTTTTAAAGCTCTACAGGGTAAAGGCTCAAACTTCATCAGACAGCTGCTAACGGTTCACAAACCACAATGTAACATACATTCTGCTCACCTAAACCTCCTGACTACCCCCTCCTTTAAAAGGAAGAAGCAAGGAGGAAGCTGCTTCTCCCATCTAGGAGCTGTACTGTGGAACTCCCTGTCTACCTCACTCCGGAAATGTGACTGTCTCCTGGACTTCAGAAAATCCCTAAAAACCCTATTATTCAAACAGGCCTATGACTAGGGATCGTCTCAGGACCCAGACACCAGCGCCAAGAAACCCTAGGGTGTACGCGCACTCTATAAATAAATATTAACATAACATAACAATTACAACAAGGCGTTTGTGCTCTATGTACACGAGATGGCTGGTTGCACACTCTCTGTTCTAACACAGCAATTTGGAGATAAACAGAGACCTTATGCTTATTTTACTGCTGTGCTTAACCATGTCGCAAGAGCTCTTCTGAGCTGGTGGAGAGTGGTTGTGACTGTGGCCACTTCCATCAGCTAATGGGATGGACTCGTATTGGATCTGACCTCACAGTTATGGTACCCCATGCTGTGGACACTCTTTTGAATAGGACAAAGAAACAGCACCTCACCAGAAAGGTCGCTGACGAAGAGCTGCCAATGGTTATTGTTGCCCAACATGGTATGGTGTGGACCCAAAAGAGGAAAATAGCATGTGCTGTTCTGTTGATTCTTCTGATCATAATATTATGTGGGGTGTCATGGGTTTTGGAAAATGATTACAATGTGCCCTTACGCAGCAAGGGTACAAATATTTCCCCAACAAGAAATAAAAGATTAGTCCCAAGTAATGTATTCCTAAATAAACATAAGAGTTTTTTCGGAGAATGAACAGCTTGTTACCCCACTGAATCTGTCACTAGTTTCTGGACCGCATATCCATTATCACTTGTCAATTATACTTAATTTACAGAAGAGAAGGGAGTTTTGGGTTTTGGTTATCCAGTAGTGTTATACAAAAACACAATGCTTTGGTGAATGACAAAGATCCGAGCACTTTTGGAATGAACACATGCTACAGAAGATTATGATGGGCCGATTTATGCACTCCGGGGTTTTACTTTCTGTCTAATGGTACCTATTATAATGTTCATAACGGTACAGACAATGTAGCTCTAGGGATGGTGTTTCCTTTAGGTGTGAAGTGTAAGTATGCTAGGCCTAATATTCACTGGGTTGAAAGGACTTTGACCAAAGAAATATGTGAGGGAGTGACTGATATAGAGGTCAATAATTATAGTAATCGGATCACTTTTGGATACATTCTTTCTTCTAAATTTACATTTGGTGGTACTGCTGTGGCCGGGGGTGAGAAAGCCAGAGAATATTTTGGTACAAGCTGTCAATTTTGTTTAATACCACAGTAGCAGCTCTGCTTGACATTACCACCCAATTGGAAAGTATGCAAATATATTCAGAACAAACCAGGTATGTAGTGGACTTTATTCTTGCTGGGAGTGTTGGTGTATGCGCAGTAGTGGTCGATCAGTGTGCAGTTGGGGTCAATAATATGGAAAAGATTATCACTAAACACATATTGGACATTCTTGAACATGTCATGGGAATGGAAAGTGGGAATTGGATTTGGCAGCTGGGGCTGGATTCTCGAAAAGGTGATTTATCTTGTGGTATTGGTCCTGTGCTGAGTTCTTATTCAATGTCTTCCCTTCTGTTTTTCCTATTGCGCCACTATTGTTACCCCTAAAAGGAAAATTTTGATTCATGATATCAATATTGCAATTATGGTACAGAAAGAAATAGAGGACCTCATGAATCTCGATGAGGGCATTTTCAAAAATTCCTCCCTCCTTACAGTCTCCTTTCCCGATATTGAGAACATGGAATGCTCAAAATGATCTAATATTCAGAATGTTATCATTGCTAATGGTTTTCTGCTGTTTTATTTATTACTGTTAAAAAATGTTTTAGCCCATGCTAAAGGAGTGTCTATTAGATTAGAAATGTTCATGCTTATGCATTGCCCTATGTAAGTTAGCATTTGTGGCACCATTTTCTATTCAGGCACCATTTTGAATCATGATCAAAACTAAACCTTTGCTGTTTCTGAGAAAAAGCTTCTGTTACGTTTCATGTCTGGTTTCGTTTTGCTTCACTAATGAATAGACTGTTCATTTTAGTACATGCCATTCTCGCTAGATAGAGGCCCTCGCCCACTTGTATAGTGGCGGGTGAAGGGTGAAACGATTTTGAGTTGTATTAAGTGGTGTGAGATATGAGAACCAAAACTTATATTTTTTTATTTCATTGTCCATCTGTATCCGCTTGGAGAATTCCACTGTAGGTGTGACTTTGCTCGGTCATGAAATGTACATAATGTAGCTTTATGCTTTTCGATTTCAGTCCTCTCTGCAGGACTCCAAGCGACTGGGCAGACTGGGCTCTGCTCTGATTGTACATTAATAAACCGGTATTGGTTTGTATGCTCTATTGTCTGACCGACTCTTCATTAGGTATGGAGGGCTGAGTGGTGGTCACAGGACACCGGTGACCCTAAATGGATCAATTCCTACACTACCCATTACTGATCCAAGAGGGAGAAAGCAAGACAATACCAAATCTTCCAAAATATGCTGCTGCCCTCCTACACAAGTGCTGGATTTGTTTAGGGAAGACTTGTGCCACACTCACATCCTTGCATAGTGGTGCAAGATTGTTTGTATTATGTAGAGTATATTTTTTGTAACCTTTCATTTCACAATACTAATCAATGTTTCACACTTTTTACCTGACCTGTAAAATTCACATGTGCAAATATTAAAACCTTAAGCTGTATCAAGAGGTGCTATTTTTTAGACTAATCTCTCTCTACCAAAGTTGTAATATTGAAATTCATGTCCAAAAAATATTGGTGTTTTCATGGAAATACTCAATATAGCAGCAATGGAATGGCCACTTGATTCAATTACTGGAAATTAGAGATATTCAAGTTCAAGTTCAAGTTCATGGATTTATATAGCGCACTACTCACCCAGAGGGTCTCAAGGTGCTTGAGGGAGGGAGGGTGCATTAGTGGTCGAATAGCCAGGTTTTTAACTGCTTTCTGAAGGAGAGGTGGTTCTGTGTAAGGCTGAGGTGGGTGGGGAGAGAATTCCAGGTCTTGGACGCTAAGTAGGAGAAGGATCTTCCTCCCATGGTGGATCTATGGATGCGCGGAATTGCGGCGAGGGCTTGATTTTTTTTTTTTTGTATGTTCTTATATAGCGCTCGACTACCCGGAGGCATCTCGGCGCTTGCCTTGGGAACCCGTCCTGGCTTTTCCCTGTGAGATAGCCCCTAATGGGCATCCCCAAGGTGAAAGCCAGGCATCTCGCCGCGGGGGGCCGTTGTGGAGATTAAGCAAGCTTAATGCCCAGAGTTGCAGAGTGTGAACCCATGATTAGGTCAGGCACCGAAGCGAGAATTATCAAGTCCGTGGACATTTGAGCTCAAGACCCTGCCGCGTCGGGAATTGAACCCTGGTCCCGGGTCTGACCTCTGCTTCAGGGTCTGCCTGCTCTAACCAGTGAGCCACACTTCTCCACCTCCAACACCTTGATTGGATGATCGTAGGTGGCGGGTGGGTGTGTAGAAGGACAGTCACGTGTTGAGGCATTCGAGTCCCAGGTCGTAGAGGGACTTGTGTGCGTGGGTGAGGAGACGGAACGTTATTCTCTTGTTAACGGGGAGCCAGTGGAGGTCTTTCAGGTGACCGGAAATGTGAACTTGACGGGGGATGTCCAGTATGAGTCTGGCTGATGCGTTTTGGATGCGTTGGAGTTTTTTCTGAAGTTTGGCTGTGGTTCCAGCGTAAAGGGTATTTCCATAGTCCAGTCGGCTCGTGACCAGTGCGTGGGTGACTGTCTTTCTTGTTTCGGTGATGATCCAGCGGAAGATTTTTTTGAGCATGCGTAGGATGTTGAAGCATGAAGATGAGACGGTGTTGACTTGTCTGGTCATCGAGAGGGAGGAGTCTAGGATGAAGCCCAGGTTACGTGCGTGATCTGTCGGTATGGGTGCTGTACCCAGGGCCGGTGGCCACCATTAATCGTCCCAGGCAGATGGGGATGATCCTAAGATGAGGACTTCCGTTTTGTCCGAGTTTAGTTTTAAACGGCTGTTCTTCATCCATTCGGCTACTTCTTTCATTCCTTTGTGTAGATTGGTTTTGGCGGTGTTAGGGTCTTTGGTGAGGGATAGGATCAGCTGGGTGTCGTCTGCGTAGGAGATGATTTTAAGGTTGTGTTGTCGCGCGATGGAAGCGAGGGGACTCATGTAAACATTGAAGAGGGTGGGGCTGAGTGAGGATCCTTGTGGTACGCCGCAGATGACTTCGGCGGCCTCTGAGTTGAATGGGGGAGGCGGACTTTCTGGGTTCTTCCGGCGAGGAACGAGATGATCCAGTCCAAAGCTTTTCCTTGAATTCCGACGTTGCTGAGGCGTTGTATGAGGGTGCTGTGGCAGACTGTGTCGAAGGCGGCCGAGAGGTCAAATAGGATGAGGGCAACAGTTTCTCCGTTGTCCAGTAGAGTTCGGATGTCGTCTGTAGCAGCGATGAGGGCGGTTTCGGTGCGGTGTTTGACTCGGAAGCCGGACTGTGAGGGGTCGAGGGATTTGTTGGATTCAAGGAAGGGGGCGAGTTGACTATTGACAGCTTTCTCAATGACTTTGGCAGGGAATGGGAGGAGTGAGATGGGGCGGTAGTTCTTTAGTTCGGAGGGGTCTGCTGTGGGTTTCTTTAGAAGGGCGCTGAGTTCGGCATGTTTCCAGCTTTCCAGGAAGGTAGCGGAGTTAAGGGAGCAGTTGGTGACGTCTTGGAGATGGGGTGCGATGATGGAGTCTGCTTTGTTGAAGATGTGGTGGGGACATGGGTCGGTTGGTGAACCTGAGTGGATGGAGTTCATCAGGCGGATGGTGTCTTCAGTAGTGATTGGGTTCCAGGAGCAAAGGTTGTGAGAGTGCTGTTTTGCTTCGGAGGTGAGTGGAGTGTGCTGTTCCTCGGGCTGTTTTTCGGCGATTTTGTTGTGGAAAAAAGCGGATAAAGAGTCTCAGAGGTCTTGGGAGAGAGTGATGTCGTTGGTGCCGGCGGTGGGGTTGGTAAATTCTTTGACGATGTTGAATAGTTCTTTGCTGTTGTGGGCGTTGTTGTCGAGTCGATCCTTGAATGCTGATTTTTTGGTGGATCGGATCAGTTGTTGGTGTTTGCGGGTGGCGTCCTTGAAGGTGGACAGGTTGCTAGTGGTTGGGTTTTTTCTCCAGGTTTTCTCGAGGATGCGACATAGCTTTTTGGATTTCTTAAGGTCAACGTTGAACCAGGGGGCATTTTTGCTGCCTTGTTTGATCTGGTGTTTTTTCAAGGGTGCTAATTTGTCAGCACTGTGGGTGATCCATTGTGTGAGTTTGGTGGCGGCTTGGTTTGGGTCCGATGATATGGTAGGAGGGTTTTGGTTAAGCGATGTGAAGAGTTGGTCGGTGGTGATTTTGTTCCAGTTCCTTCGGGGGATAGGTTGTGGGGGGTTGTGTGTCGTTGTCTTTTTGTAGCTGAAGTGAACGCAGCTGTGGTCCGTCCAATGGAGGGCTGTGGTATGATTGAAAGAGATGTGTTTGCAGGAGGTGAAGATAGGGCTGAGCGTATGTCCGGCTAAGTGGGTGGGGGTGTCAACAAGTTGTTTGAGTCCGAGATTGGCCAGGTTCTCTAGAAGGGTGGTGGTGTTGCTGTCGTTTTTCTTTTCCAGGTGGATATTGAGGTCTCCCAGTAGAATGTAGTTCTCGGAGGTGAGGGCATGTGGGCGGATGAAGTCAGTGATGTCTTCGTTGAATTGTGTGCGGGTTCCTGGTGGTCTGTAGATGAGGGTGCCTCGAAGTGTGGTCCTGGGGTCGGTGTGGATCTGGAAGTGAAGGTGCTCGGCGGTCGAGAGGTTATCGTCCGAGCTGGTCGTGATTTGGATGGTGTTCTTATGAACGATGGCGATGCCTCCTCCTGTTTGGATGGAGCAGTCTTTTTGGATGATCTTGTAAGCATCCAGGATGGCTATGGCGATGTCGGGCGCTAAGGAGGGGTTCATCCAGGTTTCTGTAAGGAAGGCAACGTCAGGTGATGTAGTGTCGAGTAGGTCCCAGATTTCTGTGGCGTGTCTGTGGACAGAGCGGGTAATCAGCAGGATTCACTTCAGGTGGGTAGAGTCGGAACTGTGTTTGGTGGAAGTGGATTTGGTGCGGGTCCTGATGCAGGTGAACTTGCAGGAGTGGCAGGCGAATGGTCCATGGGAGTGTCCTGGCGCAGCTTCGTAGCATTGTGGAATGCGTCCGGGGTTTAGGGCAGAGAAGGTAGCGGCGTCATACGTTATGCAGGTGGAGTGGGTTTTGCGAGGACCAGGGGGTATGGCGCTGGGCGCGGTCCAGGCGCGGACGGGCGTAGACGGGCTTACCTTTGGCGCACCTTCGGCGCACATAGGGCACAACCGCTGCTCGTGACCTCTGCACGCGTAGGCATCTATCATATGTGGATAGTGGGAGGGGAGGGGCGAGGGAGGATCAGCTGGGAGGCGGGAGCGGGACGGAGATCCGGGCAAGGGAGGCACCACAACAACAACAAAATGGCCGCAAGCCGAAAACGAAACCGAAATGGGGCACAGACAACGCGATGTCAATGGCAGTGGCACCGGTACAATCAAGCACAAAATGTTTCTACAGGCAGCACATCAAAGTTGAACAGATTATACAAGAGCTCTATTGTAATCTAGCGCTGCGGTCTAATTATGCCATGCAGTATATTGTAAATAAAGTCACGAAGCAAAAAGCAATGTGAAACACAGATCGTAGGCAGACAGACAGTCAGGCAATCTAGCGCAGCGATGTTCGCAAAGGCGAGGTGGCAAGCAGCACTCTAGCGGTGAAGCGCTACGATACCAGGCTTCCTGTAGGGTAGGGAGCTGCGTGAGGAGCGGCCGCTGCTGATGGATTCAGGGCAGTCACAGCGCAACCAGCGGGAGAACGGCCTAACAGTATCAGTGGGAGGGAGGATCAGCTGGGAGGCGGGAGCGGGCGGAGATCCGGGCAAGGGATGCACCACAACAACAACAAAATGGCCGCAAGCCGAAAACGAAACCGGAATGGGGCACAGACAACGCAATGCCAATGGCAGTGGCACCGGTACAATCAAGCACAAAATGTTTCTACAGGCAGCACATCAAAGTTGAACAGATTATACAAGCGCTCTATGGTAATCTAGTGCTGCGGTCTAATTATGCCACGCAGTATATTGTAAATAAAGTCACGAAGCAAAAAGCAATGTGAAACACAGATCGTAAGCAGACAGACAGTCAGGCAATCTAGCGCAGCGATGTTCACAAAGGCGAGGTGACAAGCAGCACTCCGTGAAGCGCTACGATACCAGGCTTCCTGTAGGGTAGGGAGCTGCGTGATGAGCAGCCGCTGCTGATGGATTCAGGGCGGTCACCACTTTATGTTATTTTGAAGCAAACTATATTTTTGCAGTGCAATTTCAATAAATCATTCCACTTTATCCTGTTTTCTGTCAAATTTGATTAAGCTAATTTTTTCTAACAATGACAGTAGACCTTTTTGACTTGCCGCACCAAACCTATATATCCACAATTGTAATCAAATGGGAACTTTTCCCCAAATGTTGCACACATATACACACCCGCTGTCAAGGTGTAAAGGCACTTGCATAAATACATAAACATGATAAAGGTGCACAAAGCTATAATTTCTGTATTGCCAAATCTATAGTCCAAAATAGTCTTTCATCACATTTGACAGCCAACGCGTTTCGTCCAAAGATGGGCGTCTTCAGTGCAATTGCGATTCAACATCTTGAGAAGTTAAATCTCCACAGCAAAAAACAGTCCTTGGGCCATATATTGGTCCTTTAGATCAAGAAACAAGTAGAGTTGTGCATTATCCAAACACAGTGGCGGCTAGACCGTAGGGGCGCTGGGGCAGCGCACCACTAGGCAATCGGGCAGCAAAAAATGTAAGCAGATGAATTGACAGCTTCGACAATTCGTCTATTTACATTTCTGCCTGACCTGTGCTGGCAGCTGCTTCACAGCCTCAAGTGCACATGAGTCAACAACAAACAAACAGCGAACGCAGGCAAGTCGAGCAGCAGGAGTCCAGACTTCGACTGCGCATCTGCAAGAAGATCACTTTTTATTTCAGCCCCCCCCCCCACTCCATTGATATTACATTAGGGATGCTGCGCATGCCTAGTGTAGTGCAGGAGTCTAAAGGTAGGATCCTGCTCGGCGGTGACATACAGTCGCTCCATGCCCTGTGAAATGCCAGGCTACAGCTGAGTAGCCGACCGCTGTCGCATCCAGTCTTTTGATTTGCCACTTTCCAGGCAAGCAAAAGAGCGGGGAGACGTTAGTTTGTTGTGAATTATTTGTTTGGAAATGCTTGCAGTCTTTTCAGGGTAGTTCATGCTTCGAGGATTAGTGACAGTAGCTACATCGCAGAGAAGCCACTCGAGTATGGCCAGCTTACTGTAGGAGAACAGTATTTTATAAACTATTGGGACTGGGGCCTGTTCTTCAGTGCGCTGCCCCTTTTTGTTACCTTATTCACATTTTTAAAGTGCCAACCCCCATTGTCATGTCACTTTGAGCACGTGTTCTATTTGGGCGCCCTTACTTTCAGATCAGGGAACGCCATCAAACTGCAGCAAGTTTTGGTTGACAGGGTGTGTTTTGTTTTGTGTGTTTGCAGCCTTTGTTCATTGTTTAAACTTGGTGGAAAGTGTGAGGGGCTTTTTAGTTCAGTTAACGTTACCAGAACCCAATGCGTTTTAGATTCTGAGGTGTCCTTTCAACATTAACCATATACCCCCAAGGAGCAACACAGAGCGTTGCACAGAACATTTTTGTTGTTGCAGAGGCTTTCAAATGTCAGGGTTTGTACATACAACAGCTGGTGTGCGGTGAGACCAGATCACAACAAGATGTGGTGGGTGTGTCTGGAACACTGCTGGACAGAACATTTCACAGTTTCATTTTTTTGATATTTACGTTTTGAGACACCATGAGATAAACTTGCCAAAACCCCTTGCATTTTTCTTTTTTGGGGGGTTAAACGATTTACTGGCCACTGCCGATTTAGGGATCCCCGAGGTCTCTTCAGTGGGCATATCTCACTGAACCCCAACCCATGCTGCTGTGTTTGATACTTTGAATTTGACTGTCATGCTTCAGTTGTTTTTCGTTCAACTGCACAAAGCTGGCTGGTATTAAACTGCTCTCTTTCAATGTAAACATGCATTTTCTGAAGCAAAATTTGAGACTGAGGAGATTGTAAGAGCTCTGGATTTGGGAAGATCAGGAAACTCGCTTGCCGAAGATCACACAGTTTGGTCAAGTGGACATTCTGAAATGTGACCACGTATCAGCTCGTTTCACAGCCAAAATGTATCCAAAGGGCACCCCTTTCCACTGCTGCTCTCGTGAGACTTGTTTACCCAGACACACAGCTTATTCTCGCCTGAACCCCGAGACACCCGGTGGCAGAACCAGCAGGGACCAGGGCAGGCGCAATGAGGATCAAACCACCCTGCTGCAGAAGTCGCCAGGGTTTGCAGATTTAAGACTCCTGCCTGCCAGTGCAGCAATATAGTGAATACTAGAGTACCGGGCCTCACACAGACCTAGACGCGCCAAGAAGCAGTCGTGCCTGGCCCTGGCCCTGAGGCACTGGAGTAGGGCATGGTGCCGTTATACTCGGATGACTGCAAGGTATCGGGCTAAGGTAAAGTTTTGTGATACAGGATAATCGCACACATAAAATGCTGCGTATGAGGATCGTTGCACGTGTGTTGAAGGATTGATGTGGTCCGAATGTGTAAGGTGTATCGGTAACAACGTGCTATTTTGAAGTGGGCGGTTTTTTTCAAAGTGTTTTTTTGTCCCTCTGCAAGTTATTGTTTATCTGTGTTTACCGCTGTTTCTGTTTTGTGTGTTTTATTTGTATATGCATGAGTGGCACCTGTAGGCGCTCTTGCACCAGTAGCCATTTGATCCTGCAAAAAAGGGCGTTAATAAAGTGGACTGTAAAATTGGCGCCTGTATGCGCTCTAGTACCGGCAGTCCATTGATCCTGTGAATATGGACAGTTATACAGTGCACTGCACACGTGGCACATCTAGGTGCTCCGGCACCAGTAGTCCTTTGATCCCGCAAATAATTACCTTTAGACAGTGTACCTTACTCAAATTTTCTTGAAAATGCACAATTTGCGCACTCTATATTCGAAATGTTCTTAGGGGAGATCCCACGGACCCCTCATAGGTGGTTCGGACTCACTCGCTACCCTCGCTCGCTCGCCTCAGTTCGGTATTTACACCCCGCCACTTTCAAATGTCACCAGCCACCACTGTCCAAACGTGTTGGGGGTCGCTTAACTAGTTAGCTTGGAGGAGTCTATTTAATTATCAGAATTGACCAGACAAATCGCTCCACCAATTAAGAACGGCCATGCACCAATACCCATGCATAATCTGGAGATTTTGAATCGCAATTCACTTAGTTTTTTTCCCTGAAGAAGTCCTTCTTTGGACTAAAAGCATTGGTTGTCAAATGTAATGAAATATATGCAAGAAATGAAGATTTAAACTGATTGAAGACCATGATTGTTTTGGAATATTGATTTGAAAATACCGTATCATTTTTTATGTATGATTGCAAAGTGTTTGTCAAGCCTAATCTCAGTATTGCCAAATGTTCTTATGTTGTAGGTAATTGTTTTAGTATGCATTGTTTTATTATATACAGTTCCTATGTGACCAGGGATATGCTCCGAGGTCATAGAAGAGGTACATTTTTATGAACCAAAAAATTAAGCCCAGGGCTTTTTTAACATTATACATACTAGAAAATGAGGTACATTTTAACAATCAAAATTCAGTTGCTTTGATCTTTCAGATAACAGATTATTGTTGTAAGTACCCTTTTTGGCACGGTCACCCTCAATTTTGTGCCCTAGAACTCATGCTTAATGACTGAAGTTGCACTGGGTATCTGCTAACCAGGCACCCAGGGCCAGTGCTCTTTCCCTAAAAGCGGGTAAATTTCAATTGTAAAACAATTGGCAAAGACTTTGGAAGCCTTGTAAGTCCCTAGTTAATGGTACCCCTGACACTCAGGGCATGGGTACTAATGTGGGCCCTTAGGGGAAGCAGCATGTAGTATGCCAGCCTAAGGGACCCACACAAAAACTACATTCAGATTACCAGTGCAGGCTGCGTGAAATGGTGCAAACCATTTTGAAACACAACATGGCACACTCCCTGTGTGCCATGCCAATGTACACTGCATACACTATATGTAATTCACCCCTACAGCTGGCCTCAGAACCCTAAGGCAGGATGCATTATGTTATAGGTGGGGACGCATGTGTAATAGTAGATATGCCCATGTGATGTCTAATTCCATTGCTAGATATTGCAAGTGACCAGGCAGCCATCTTAAGTATATGTAGTGGGCACTGGTCATTACGAGTTACCCAGCTGCATGATGGCTGCACTGAAAGTAACAGTGCTTGCTATCAAACACCTCATCTTAATACATCTATAGTGATGTAAATACTAGATTTATTATAACATGTACCCAGCGGTCACATTAAAGGTACCCCCAAAACCTATTAATCATCTAGTGGCCTGACTGACTAGTATCTGATGGGTCTGCTACCACAGATGAGTGTCTGACCCCCTGCCAGTGACAGTCAGTGCTTTCAGAGGCCAGAAACAAAGCATGTTCCAAAGCAAGTGGATCACACCTCCTCCAGCAGGATGGTTAGTAAATTAGCATGTAATCACAGACAAAACTCCACAATGCATGGAGAAAGGAACAAGAGGCGTGGGGTTCTAGGAGCTAGCAGCCTCCAATATTAACTATTTACCACATAATAGCTGCTCCTAGTGTACTGACCCTGTTAAAGTTATGACTGTGTTGTGAGCAAAGACATCTCACAAAATGTGACGGACTGGTCTCACACACCATCTGGTGTCATGCCTCATCATTGACCAGTCCTCGCCCTCTAAAACCTTGGTTTGATAGAGGGCGGGCATACACCTGACGAGAGGGATGCACTTCTAAACTAAGTGGGGGCCGGTGAGGATGTGAGTGAAAATAAAACCCATTATAGTTATTTTAAATAATTTTAATGTGACTAATACCTATATATTAAAATCAGTGAATGGTGTGTGGGGAATTTTATTGTCCCCTAACTGTCATGTAAGCGCTCGTCCCCACACACCGTGTTTAGAAGTGCATCGCCGTCATCAGGTGGTCGCTACAAGCCATTGCGTTTTGTACAGAGACTGCACTATGGGATGCTTTACAATATTCGCGGGGCGAAAGAGTTTCATTGCAAAAGAGTTAAACGGGACCCCATGTATCGATCAACCACAGCACCAATCCCTGAGTGGCTCATGGTCAAGAGGGCAGCGAACAGGATGTGTTGAGACTGAGGTTGCAACATTAATTCAAAGGAGCCTTCATTCGCATCAGAGCAGGGGTGCTACATTTGTTTTCCAATAAATGTTGAGTTTGTATGCACATTATCCTCTACTAACACTGGTAGGTACTGTGCACCTCCTCGAGGCAGGCTCAGGGTTGGAGGAAAGTGTTCTTTTGTCATTGAAGCAACATGGGGCAATAACCTTGGTTGCTGCCCTGCATTGCACAAAACTTGTAAATCTACACTTTAGTCTAAATATGGCCTTGGAATTGTCATGCACTAGGATATGGACACAGTGCATGATGCTAGAGGAGTCTTAGCATCTCTTGTACAACTGAGGTGCAGCTCAAATATTTACAACAACATATCATAATCGGTGCAAAGTGTGTGAGTCTTATATCTGGCATAGAGGTGGGCCTGGAAGGACTCCCTTCCATTCAAACTATTATGGTCAGGCATCAGTGAAAACCTTTCCAAGGTCGCATATGTTATGTGCATTAAACCACACAGAGAAAATGCATCTTTTCTTTTTGTTATGCCTACCCCAAGAAGACAGACGTTTTTGATGCAAATGGCTAATCTCCATTTTTTCCAGATAAGGCTGTAGGCCAAACCTCAGGAGTTGGAATGAGTTGAGTGGAAGCACCCATGTTCCACACACGGGCGCCCCCTCGACAGTGCAGGGAGAGGATGTGGTCCGTCGGCTAGACTGCCGACTTTTGTGCTGGAGACCAGTGTTCGAGCCTCGTCCACATCATGTGATTCTGGGCCAATCACTTCATATCCACGTGCCTGCATGTGCGGTGTAAATACTGTGCTCATGTAAAGCGCTGCAATACCTTCGGGTCGAGTTCGCGCTAAACACATATGTAAAAAAAAAATTTTGTGTTACCGTAGCCTGCCTACTTACCAGCTCAAACAAGGGTTCACGTTGGAAAGTAAATGGTAGGTCAAGCGTTTGCACCGGTTTGCATCACTTTCGGTGACAGTGCACCAGAACAGAGGTTTGATCATTCTGGACTTGGGTTTTTTTTGCTTGTTTTAAAAGCAATGTCACGAGGGTGCTGCACTTCAGCATGTAAAGCACGTAAAGCAAAGGCATCAGCGTTAGAAGGAAAAGCAAAATGAAGTTCAACTGCACACAGCATGTTCTGTCTTTTTTAGATAGATGCCATAATAATTATATCCAGTCAATCCAGTCAGGAATCAAATATGTGAATACAAATAAAAAAAGTCTCAGTTTCATTTGTATTCCTCTTTTCTGTTTTCTTTTGTTTTCACAGAAAATCGGGTTAGTATAAATGGTGTCAGAGCAATCCCAAAGATATAACTCCTCCCCAAAGCCTGTAACTCCGACACCAGGGTACATCAACTACTCATGGGTATGCAGAGAAAATTCAGCTGCTGTTGCTTCAGCTTGAGTTAATGTGGCCCTACAAACAGATCACCCACAAAGATGCCTTTTTGTGACATGTGCGATTGCTGGCTTGGTACACAAGCACACACTGGAACCAAACAAATCATCCATAGGACGGACTTGGATTATTTCCCAGAGAGCATAATTAGAGAGTGGGCAATGAACAAGCATTAGTGCCCTCAACTAAGGCAATAATGCTAACTGCAGATGCCGACCCTCTTGTGTCCCATTCCGGTTGTAGTAGTCCTCTGATGCTGCACGCCAGGCATGTTTACTTGCTCCCCACTGCCTGCTGCTGCACACAGAAGCTTTATGCAAGAGTTCATCCAGTCTGACACTGCACATCTACCTCTGTCCTCCACACCTCCCTCTGCCCAGCACACAAGAACTGTTGTGTGTTTTTGTTGACTTTAACCTTTCTGTCCTCTCTCCCTTTCTTTCTTGAGTTACCACCTAACCCACAAAGTGGGTCACTGTGACATTGTGTTAGCTGGGCACTGATAGGATGCTGTCACATCCTTCCATCAGCACATTGTACCCCCTGCCCTCCCCTACCCTGTGCGGTTGCACCAGTCTGAGCTACACAACATCTTTATGTGGCAGTGAGACTCACCATATAGGCAGTTTAACAAACACACAAACAAGATAAAATGAACTTCAACGGCGACCAACAAGTATCACAAAGAATTTGAGTAAAAGCATGCCAGGCATGGATAAGTGGTCTAATAAAGTAAAACGTGTTGGTCAAAGTGCACAGTGCTGCTTCGAGAAACAAACTTAGGCAACAACAGGTTTCATTATCTTTGTATTGAGACTCAATCCGACGCAAATGTATTTTAGAGATTTATTTAGCAGCACAAAGTCCCATTGAAACACATAGCACTGCAATCATAACTTTGCATCAGGGAGGTGTTCTGTGGGTGGAGTTCCCTCGCATCCACCCATCGATAGTGACAGAAACCCAGAATGCTCAGTTCAGTAAACTTGGGAATGCCCACACTATGCCTCTCTGAACCAGGGAAAACATGTGTTTGTCCTCAGCACTACACTTTTTACCTGCATATAACTAATCCTGCCTGTAAGTTAGGCCCTCTTGCACCATAGTGCAAGGGCGCCTACATTGGTGCGAGGCAGCACACTGTGCAGCAGAGAAAGGAGCCAGCAGCATTTCTTTGTAGTTAGTGTACATTGCTGTTGGCTCCCTTTCATGTAACACATCACAACTTCTTGGCTTTCTGCCCTGCATTGTGTGAAAAATTATTAAATACCCCCAGAATCTTATACTGAACCTATGATATTTAAATTCAATTCAACTAATAAGGAAAAAGCACTAAAAAATGTAAAAGGAATGTATGCATTGAAAAGCGTAGTTCGGCCCCATCGAGCACTTGGGAGACAACCTGTTCCCTGCTGGAGCCCACACTTTGAATTCTGCTCCTGAGCAGCCCCATCCTTTGCCTCCCAGGTCAACTAATGAACAGATTGGGTGAGGCTTCTGACATCATCAGAACCCCTCCCCCCCCCCCCCTTACATGTCTTAATTCATTGATCAGAAGACAGCATCTACTCGGATAAACTTACATCAGTAAAATGTGAACTAAAGAGTTTGTGGTTGCCTCTTCAGAAAGGCTGGGCTACCCTTCCTGTGGCCTCTGAAAGACTTACTTAAAACAGGCAACAACAGCAACTGCTGCTCCTCGGGGCTCGGTTCCTGCTCTCTCAAATAGAAGCATATACAATAAAGCAGGCGCCTGCATGGAACACCAAATATTATAGAATTCACTCAGAATGAGCAACACACTAATGACCTACCCCTGCAGCCCCTCTACCTCTTCCTTCCATGTGAATCCAGTGAAAAGACCACCTGTACTATCACAAGTGAACAGCTGACAACATCACAGCAAAGTACAGACCCCCCTGGACCAGTGGACAAACCTCCCCTTACTGTGACCAACAAGTGTGATACAGAGTCAGTGACTGTGGTCCATGCAAGCACAGAACGCAGTGTGGTTAGGATACATCATGTGAGTTTTTATTCAGAAACAGAGTGAAGCTGACGGTGCAGGTACAAAACTGACATTGTGTTGCATCTTCTTTTGGAATATATATTGCGCTTGTGCCTAAACACACGCTTTTCACACTTCCAGAGTCCACCAAAGCTCTTGTTGACGTACTTGAAGTTAGGCGACACAATGACGACTGACAGCAGGTGGCAAATCAGAGCAAAATACACCCAGAATTAACTAAACACACAAATACCCTCCCCCTGCAGCCCCTCTCCCCCTGCCTTCTGGGTCAAGCCAGTAAAAGGGCCACCTGTGCTATCACACAAAGCGCACTATCCTGACACTTCCAGGGCCCCCAGCTGTTCTTGTTGACTTACTGGAACTAAGGTGTTCAGTCCAGCGGATTCCATCATGACTGACAGCAGGTGGCACATTAAAGAGCTGAATAAGGTTACTCTTGAGTCATTCACTCTGGCTTTTCACATCCTAATGCCATGTTTAGGATGTTTCACACTCCAAGTGCCTGGACATCCCAACATTATTGTCCCCCTGGAACATTGTGGCAACAATTTACTGAATACCATGCAGGTACTTCTAGTGGTTCTGTACAGAGAGAAGTGTCTCCTTTATAAAGGCTTCAGTCCTCATTATCTATGTCTGGTGGCCCAGGCAGGAGGTCCAAAGGGAGCTTTGAAATCCCAGAAGACCTTTCAGATACTGATTAAGGAAATAAACTGGATACATTTGCATGTTCGATACAGTCCGTGCTGGTGCTCCTCCCTTCTTTTCATGCCCCATAGATTCCTGACCTACCCCTTGCTATGTACACGGTGCCAAGAAAACTTCAGTATTTGCACTGGAAAGGATGTTTGAAGTCACTAAGGGGCACATTCATGGAAATAGTAGCACTTGCCTCACTCCCCTGCATCACAAGAGAAGCGCAGGAATGCACCGTGTTTATCCAATACGGTGCATTGTGTCCTTTCCCCTGGCCCTGGCTCCTTTGAAGGCTGGTGCCAAATCAGCCCCCCCCCCCCGACCATGGTACAAGGGTGCCTGTGTTGTAGCCAGGATTGTGTTTGTGACAATCCATAGAGGCATTTTATTTATTTCTCTCTCTGTGTGCTGCAGAAAGCTCACAGAGTAAAAAGATGAATAAACAAAGAGAAATAATTCAGCATCTCACGCACAGGATGAAAAACACGGAGAAATGACTATATTTTCCCTGTTACGCCTTACCTTAGGGGGTATAAGATTTTAACAAATTCCCAGGTTTCTAAATCCTTGTAATTTTTTGGGATGCTAAAGAACCACGGGGACACCTCCCTTGCGCAGAGTAAGGCAGTGCCGCACTCCTGTGCTGCATTGCATTTCTCCATATCTGTGAAGCCATACGAAGCCATGCAAAGTGGCTTTATTTGGATTTATAAATCTGACTTGACCTTTTCGTCGTGCATGTACAAGGCCCTCACAAATATGCCCCTAATTTGGCAGAGGAAGAATGCCACAAGTTCACCAAAATGCTATCCTTGTTGCCTCTCAAGTTATTTGATAAAAAAAGGCCAGTTTGGCATTATCAGAAATCAGTTGTTGTTATAAAAAGCATCTGAAAGGAGATATCTTACGTCATCACAGGTTTTTCCCTACAAGGATCGGTCTTGTGATTTCTTTAGTTTCTTTGTGATCCTGTTTATTTCCCTTTCCTTACCTGTCTTTTCCTGTCTGAGCGATGCAGCGAATTCTCATGATACTTTGCAGAAGAAATAATTCCTGCCCTAAATGATCTCCAAGCTGGGATGCAACCAAAAAGCTGCGCTTCATGGCAGTCGTGCTCCTGTATCTCTCCAAGAGCTCAGTCTGTCCTTGGACAGTGATAATGATATATAAATGGTAATCAACAACTTGCTCAACATAAAGTGACATGCCAGCTTCAATTTCTAGCAGCAGTGCTTCTTTTCAAGTCCCCCATGTCAGCCACAGCAGGCGTGCATAGAACAGAACACTGTCAACATGTCATTGACTTTGAGGGAGGAACCGAGCAGCATCATGGACATTTTGGATGTGCGTCCTAACAATGCAGGTCTAAGAAATGGTGTCATTAGTAATGGTGTATAGAAGCCACACTCAAATATTAACCACCGTCCTTGATGGGGTGAATGACAAGTTACCAAGCTCATCCACCTGGTAACTTGCACACACTTAATTGAGGCTTAACATAGAGACAATGTGAAAAGTATGTATGCAGCACACAAACAACAATCCCAAACAAATTCTGAAAAATACAGCAAATTGTAATAAATAAAATGACACCACAACAATCAGAAACCTAATCAGCAGAGCTATCAGTTGTTACGGTTTGAGTTAAAGATAGCACTACAAGGTACAATGCAACAACTGTGGGTATTCGATAGACGTCGATGGAGCACAGGCATGGTACACGATGAAGTTCAGCCCACTAAGAGAGATACCGTACGTGTTTGATGCAAGGTCTGTGAGATGTTGCTTTGCAAGGCTTTGCTACACTCAGGGTCATTTTCAATGACGCTTTTAGCTCACACAGTGAAGCTTTGTTGGGCTCACCATCACCTGGCATCAGGTCCGATGAAGCCATCAGGTAAGAGCTGCACAGCTCTGCAGGGGTCTGCGATGGTCTGCGTTGGATCTGGTGAAGCTCCTATATGTGGGCTCTGCTCCTTATAGTTCTGCATGACTTCTATATCTCTGTGTCACATCAGGGGAAAGCTTTGGTTAGATGCACAGCATTGTGGACCTTGCATCGTATAGCACTAGATCTGATGGAATCCTCAGTTAGACAGGGAAGGATGCTCTCTGATACCAACCTAGAGTCCAGGGCTTGAAGGGCACCTCTTAGTGAGCAGGAGTCCCTCCGGCAGAGGCCAGCATTGGGGCTCAAGCACCACCAGGCAGATACATTTTGTGCTGGTCAGTTGCAAAGCAGGCCTCTGGAAGCTGGTTGTGTCCCTGGAGCTCAAACAACAGGTCAGTTAACTGACCGTTGGGGTCACTATGGTAGCTTGGGATCAATGCAAGGAAGCTCAACCTTCCTTCTTCAGACAGTAATGCAGGCCTTCAAGCAGCAGGGAAGTCCTTCTGGTAGCAGGCAGTCCTTCTACCTCAATCTACCACAGATCTAGACGTGTTCTGAAGAGTGGTTCTGCAGGGCCCATTTTATACCAGTTGCCAGCTATTGTGTGGAGCAATTCCTTAATCTACCCCTAAAAATGGTCCTTTTCAGTTCTTCCCTCTGGGTTTGCCTCCAAACTGTCTATGATGACAAAAAGCAGGGCAGGCCTGGTGTCAGGTTCTCGTGTGTGTGCTACAGGCAGTGTCCTTTGAAATATAATCAGATCTGGGACAGCTCCTCCCCAGCCATTCTGTCAGGAAGATGTTCTGCCTTCACACCTCGGGTTCCTTTGCCTTACTATCAGGAAGCACACAACTACAACAGCAACTCCATTCAGTCATTTGACCCAGGGCACTGGTAGAAAGGCACATTGGATTAAGGCAGAAAAATGGCAACATTCAAAATGTGGAATTAATAGAATTGCATTTTACAATCTGACTTCACCATTGAAGAGAATTTTAAATTACAACTTGTTTGAGTGTGAACATAATTTTTCAACTTGCTTCCAATCTCATGTTGGCACTTATTAAAAGTAATAATGTTACCCAGTGTTAGTCCGTGTGAGAGATAGCCCTTACAACAGTGAAAAACCAACTGTAAAGTATTTCTCTGTCAGGATGTTTTAAATACTATGCACTTCCCCAAGAGCCTTTAGGGCCAACCTTAGGGATGACATAAACATTAAAAGAAAAGCTTTAAGCCTGAAAAAAAGTTTAATTTACCAGGTCCAAATGGCTGTTTGAAACTGCACTTCTGACTGCAGTAACAGGCATGGGACATGATTTCAAATGTGCTGAAGTTGGTGGCACAACAAGTGCTGCAAACTAGCAGCATTTAATTTAGCTGCCCTGGGTACACCTAGTACCATTTACTAGGGACTTAAAAGTGAATTAATTATGCTAGTTAGGTAAAGACCAACTTTATAGTGCTTAATAGAGAGAGAGAGCACAATCAATTTACCACTGATTAGCAGGAAAAAAGTACACAAACCCCTAAAAGCCTACAAAAATGATTTCAGCAAAGGAAGGTAGAGGATGGCAAAAATCTTGGGGGATTATGAAGCTAGAGCCAGGTCTAACAGAAGATTATGGTCTAGATGCGCCTAGCAGAAAGAGATACAGAAATGGGTCTACAGTTATGCGATTGAGAGCAGTTAGGGGTGTAATGTGTTATGTTAAATGGTTTATAGAGCGCTCAAATCACCCTGGGGCATCTCGGCGCTGACTAGAAGATTGGGATCCTACTAGGGGGATACAGGGACCCGGGGAGAGATTTAGAACAGGAAAGCTTTCAGCTGTTTTCTGAATGCGCCATAGTTGGGGATATCACGTAGAGCCTGTGAAAGCTGATTCTAATATCTGGGTGCCAGATAGAAAAAGGCTCTGCCTCCTGTCCAGGTGAGACGGATTTGAGGGACCTGTAACAATCCTAGTGAACTGGATCTAAGTCTCCTGGAGGGGCAGTATTTAATCAATGTACTTTGTAGATAGCGGGGGCCGATATTGTTGAGAGCGTTGTAAGTTAAGCAGGAGATTTTAAAGAAGAATCTTTTTTTCACAGATACCCAATGCAGTTCTCTGAGCAGCGGGGTTGAGGAAGAGCCTGCAGGGCAATTTAAGATCATTCTCGCTGCTGTATTCTGAACAGACTGTAGTTTGGTCAGGAGTGTCTCACCCACTTCCGCCAGTAGGGCATTGCCATAGTCTAAACGACTTGTTACCATCACCTGTATTAAGGTTCTACGCTAATTGATAGGGATAAACGGGAGTATTTTTCGAAGGAGTCGTAGGCTATATTAGGAAGAGCTGGTCGTGGTCGCCATATGGTCTTTCATAGACATGGTGTGGTCCACTTTTATCCCTAGGTTTTTTACAGAAAGTTTGGCGGTAGGAGCAGAGCCTAGTTGTATCGGCCACCAATTGCCTGACCAGAAGTCCGTGGCTTTCCCCATTAGCATAATTTCCTGTCATCCAGTCAGAGATCACCTTCATGCCAGAGGCGAAGCGTGTTTTCTCTAGCTCTGGGTCTTTCCGGATAGTGAACATAAGCTGTGTATCATCTACATAAGAGATGATTTCAAAACCCAACTGTTCGAGTTATGATGTGATGTACACAGTAATGATGGAATTGTGAAAACCTACAGTGTCTGGCCGATGGGTTTGAAGACTCAGTGGTCCCTCCTTGTTACCCCGGAGGGACTGATGGCGGTTCAAGTTCAAGTTCAAGTTCACAAATTTATGAGGCGCACTACTCACCCAGAGGGTCTCAAGGCGCTTGGGGAGGGGGTTCATTATTTATCGAATAGCCAGGTTTTAAGTTCTTTTCTGAAGGAAATGTGGTTCTGTGTAAGGCGGAGGTGAGTGGGGAGTGAGTTCCAGGTCTTGGCCTCCAAGTAGGAGAAGGACCTACCTCCCATGGTGGATCTTTGGATACGCGGAACTGCGGCGAAGCCTTGATTGGAGGATCTTAGTTGGCGGGTGTTGAGGCATTCGGGCCCTAGTTTGTTGAGTGCCTTGTGTGCGTGGGTGAGGAGACGGAATGTTATTCTCTTGTTGACGGGTAGCCAGTGGAGGTCTTTCAGGTGGCAGGTAATGTGATCTTGGCAAGGGATGTCCAAAATGAGTCTTGCCGATGCGTTTTGGATGCGTTCGAGTTTTTTCTGTAATTTGGCTGCAATTCCGGAGTAGAGGGTGTTTCCGTAGTCTAGTCGACTCGTAACCAGTGCGTGGGTGACAGACTTTCTTGTCTCGGTGGGGATCCAATGGAAGATTGTTTTGAGCATACGAAGTACGTTGAAACAGGAGGATGAGACGGCGTTGACTTGTCTGGTCATCGAGAGGGAGGAGTCTAGGATGAAGCCTAGGTTACGTGCATGGTCTGTGGGTGTGGGTGCTGAGCCCAGATCCGAAGGCCACCATGAGTCGTCCCAGGCAGAGGGGAATGATCCTAGGATGAGCACTTCCGTTTTGTCTGAGTTAAGTTTTAGGCGGCTGTTTTTCATCCATATGGCTACTTCTTTAATGCCTGCGTGAAGATTGGTTTTGGTGGTGTTGGGGTCTTTGGTGAGGGAGAGGATCAGCTGAGTGTCGTCAGCGTAGGAGATGATGTTAAGGTTGTGTTGACGCGCGATGGAAGCGAGTGGACTCATGTAAACGTTGAAGAGGGTGGGGATGAGTGATGATCCTTGTGGTACTCCGCAGATGACTTCGGTGGCCTCTGATTTGAATGGGGGAAGTTGGACTCTCTGAGTTCTCCCAGCAAGGAACGAGATGATCCAATCCAAGGCTTTTCCTTTTATGCCGATGTTGTTGAGGCGTTGTATGAGGGTGCTGTGACAGACAGTGTCGAAGGCGGCGGAGAGGTCGAGTAGAATGAGGGCCACTGTTTCTCCGTTGTCCAGTAGTGTTCGGATGTCGTCTGTTGCTGCGATGAGGGCGGTTTCGGTGCTGTGTTTGGCTCGAAAGCCGGACTTTGAGGGGTCGAGGGAGTTGTTGGATTCGAGGTAGGCGGCGAGTTGGCTATTGACGGCTTTCTCGATGACTTTGGCCGGGAATGGGAGGAGGGATATGGGGCGGTAGTTTTTAAGTTCAGAGGGGTCTGCTGTGGGTTTCTTCTGGAGGGCGCTGACTTCGGCATGTTTCCAACTTTCCGGGAAGGTAGCAGAATTGAAGGAGCAGTTGATGATATCACGGAGATGATTTCATCAACTGCTGCTCGCTCCCTTCGCTACGAGAGCCCCCCTTGCCTGTGGGTGGGCGGCGGAACTCCCGGGCGAGAGCCTGGTAACGCTTTTTTTCTCCCAATGGTGCAGTCTGACTCCCAGAGGGGAAGCCTTGAACAGGGCGCCAGGGCCATCTTGCTGCGCGGGCTGTGGATGGACGGCGTTGTCTTCCTCCTGTCTCTCCTGTGCCAGCAGGTGGGTGGGTGTACATTTTAGAAAAGTTACCTGTGACTCTGGCAGTGGATCAATCGGCTCATGCGTTGATGAAGAACGCAGCTAGCTGCGAGAATTAGTGTGAATTGCATGACACATTGATCATCGACACTTCGAACGCACCTTGCAGCCCGATCGTTAATTGCCCCGGGACTTCCCTGCGACACGGCTGGGGCAATGACAGGGTTATCTCCACTTCCCTTTGTCTTCCCACAATGTTAGACCCCCCGATTGCCTGTGGCAGGGTCCCTCACCGGGTCCTGCCGCAGAGGTATGCTGCCGGTGCGCCTAGCCCCGCTTCCCCGAGTTGGCGAGGTGGGGGTCCGGTGACCGGTCCATGCCGGGCCTGTCACGGGGTGCTTGGCTGAGTGCCACGCATGGCTGTCTGTGGTGTCCCCCCGTCTGCCCGCATGCACGTGACTCAGGTGCTCACCTCCAGGGCCGGCTTCCTGGGGTGGGCGAAAACGCTCCAGATCCAATCCGGGAAAAGATGAGGCACGCTACCGGGACCCCACGCCCCTGCTCTGGCAGGGGCCTGGCCTTCCCCGTGGCTCCCCCGACGCTGCAGCATATTTTCCGATTACGGCCTCAGATCAGATGTGGAGACCTGCTGAATTTAAGCATATTACTAAGTGGAGGAAAAGAAACTAACCAGGATTCCCTCAGTGACGGCGAGTGAAGAGAAAAGAGCCCAGCAGCTAATCTCCGCCCGGCAGTGGGCGTGGGAAATGTGGCATATAGAAGACCAACTCCCCAACGTTGCTCAGGGAGCCCACGTCCTTCTCATCGAGGCTCACCCTGGGATGGTGTTAGGCCAGTAGCTGCCCCCGGCATGCGGGATTGGGTCTTCTCGGAGTTGGGCTGCTTGTAAATGCAGCCCAAAGTGGGGGTAAATTCTGGGTGGATGAAGAGGGTCAGTCCCTCAGAAGTGAGCTGGTATTGATCCCTAACCACGCAGAGTGCAGTGTCCCGGTCTCTGTATTTTAGAAGCTGGGAAATGATAGGCCTCGGGGTTCCCCTGGGATGGATGGGCCGCCAGCGTCCTATGCTCTCTATCTACCACAAGTTGTGTCGATAATGCTCTGACTCCAAAAACAGTGGTGAGCAGCCGCTCCACATAGTCTTCCATATGTCCAGTGTTTGTGGATTCAGATACGCCGATGCTACATATATTATTGCAACATGATTGTGCCTATAGGTCTTTGTTTTTGGCCGCAATCACTTTCAGTACGCATTCCATATTCAGTAATTTTTCCCGGCTGCCTCTAATATATCCTCCAGCACTGATATCCGATGCAAAGCCTCTTTGAGCCATCCATCATGTTTTTCAATTTTCTGGGCCAATGCATCTTTACGGTTACACATTGAGTCCATTTTAATTTCTATGGACGAGAGGTTGTGCTGCATTTTGGTGAGCAATGTTTTGAGATCATCTGCTTTAATTTGGCTACATTCGTTGTAATCCTCTGCCATGGTTGAGTCAGTGATGGTATTTTACATGCATGGAGGTTTTTGGGCATCAAACTAGTTTGGCTTGTCTTCCTTTGGTCCTGCCCATGACCTTTTATTAGTGGTATTTTAGGGTGGCACTTCGAGTGAGTTCATGGCTTCAATTCCATTTTGCTAACTGTTTATGTATTGCCTTGTTCCCGACCTGGGACTCAGTAGTGGTGTGCTACAGGCCATCTAGCCGCAGATTCCGCCTGTCCTCCCTGTACAGGTAAATCTCTTCACCCTTGTACATAGCAGCAGGGAGTCAGGAAGTGCTCCGCCCCATGTGCCAGCGGTGTTGCAGGTCAGGGACTACAGCCACACCTGCTTGGCAGTCAGGGGGGTCCCTTCCAATCTCCCCCTCACTGTGTCACCTCTCACCTTCGGCATCCCACAACAGCTCCTCTGGCGTCTGGTGGTCTGCTCATGCTCCCTGATCCAGCATCTGCACCAGTTTACCCTCCTACTGGCTGCCAACACTCCCGCAGAGCTGAGGAAGCACAGCAAGGACAACAGCTGCAGTTCTCTACACTTACTGCGGCCAGAGTGATCAGAAGGAGACTGGGAGGCAGCAGCGAGGGAGGTCTCCAGATGCAGTGATCTGGGGGTAAGCTGTCCACTGCTGCAAGCCCTGCAATCTGTACAGTCTGCTATTCAGGTGACTAGCATCTTATCAGTTAATACACTACAGCGTGGATTTCAGGGCATCTCACCCATCAATTCCATGCCTTTTGTGGATATAAGGAGCTTCACTGGATCACCCCTGGTTGTGCAATCCATTGCCTCTGAGTTTAGGTGATTGATGCTGCCCTCTGGGACAGGATTACTGCTTATTTGTGTACCGGGCTGCAGGAGACTCACACCAGTGCGGCTATCTTCTGTGCACGCCCTCTAGTGCCCCATTGAGGGTACTACTTTATGTCAATTACTTATGCTACCTGTTGAACATGATAATACTCTAGAATATAAAACTTTATCTGGGGAAGCTTGTTATGAAGTCTGAAGAGTACAGAAGAAACTGAAACTTTCAATCATTGATGAGTTGAGCATGGTCACAAACATATTGCTTGCCTTTGTAAACTTGGAAGTGCAACAGATTTCAAAAATAGAGTACAATGTGCTGTTTGGAGAAAAGCATTTAATTGTATTTGGTGACCTAACTTTACCTCTTTTTGTGCGTTGGACAGTTTGGAACCGTCCAACGCCCCACAGTGCTCATGTGAGTCAGATAGCTCCCTGCTATCCGCACACATGACACAGGATAGCACTAGAGCTTTTCCTTTCAATCAAAACAGACTCGGGAGATGGGGAAGAGCTTCTCCAGCTCCCCCAGCTGTTCTGATTGATTCTCTGAAATGACGATCAGTGCACACGTCATGCTGACATCATTTCAGAGAAAGTGAATCAGCAGAGGTTGTGTATACGCTGTATAATAAACAGAAAGTGATACATAGAGCTTCTTCTACACACATTTATGGATTATGCAGTGTGAAACAAAGGTGGTGTAGTATCTATAGATTGCTTTACATTTGTCATTTTACCCCTAAAAGACACTGACCCATTCAATGACATTTCTAGAAAAATTGAGACACCAATAAAAGTGGCATAAGAGGAGATGGCCTTTTTTTGGCTTAAGCCTGGAAGGGCCTGGCAATGTCTTCCATTCTAATTAAACTGGTAGAGAAATGTGAGGTTCACAATATATTGCCAAACATATCAACCTCTACCCTATGCCTTTAACTCTCTGCAAAGGTACACTGCAAGAAGGCCGTAGATAATGTTGTATCTCCATGAAATTGAAAGTGTATTCTGTGAAGTTTCAATGTCAGACCGCTACCATGTCTGAAGTATGTTTGCACTTTTACGTGTAGTTTACACATTAGGTACAGCTGATAACTCTAAGTTAAAAATGATATGGTCATAACTGTAGACAAATATTGACTGAGTTACTCCATATTTCGGTCTCAGTATCAAACATCATGGAAGCGCTTGAGCACACAGCTTCGTACCCTACTGCCCTGTATGATAACCAAAAAATTATCCTTGCAGCTTCATCTACACAGATTTAGAGCATATGGTGTCAAACTTAGTTAGTCTAGTGGCAAAGGCTACTTTACATGTGCCATCTGACCTCAAAAAGGCTCTGACATACTCATTAAGGTCTCTAGAAAGACACTGATACCAAGAAAAGTCGCATGACAGGAGTCGTCCTTTCATTTTGGGTTAGGTCATGCTCTGTGAGGTCTGCCTTTCTATTCAAACTGGTTGAGAAATGTGAGGTTTAAAATATCTTCTGAAGGTTATCAACCAGTATCCTAGTACATATAACTCCCGGCAAAGGTACACTGCAAGTAGGCGTAAGACAGTGACATCTGTGCTTGAAACTGAAAAATGTACTCTGACAACTTTTAAAGGCTGACATTCAAATACTCCAGCTATATTTGTACTTGTACATGTAGTCTAAGATGTGTAGTGCAGCTGATGATCCTAACTTAAAAACGATATACTCATACAATCATCTAGCCACTATGTAAACAAACATACAATCATCTATGCACTGTCTTGCACAAATATATTTATTCAGGCAATGCACTTTCACTCATCAATTCACCCATGCACTACATTTGCGGTTATCCATTCACCCAGGTGCTGTACTTGTACTCAGGCAATCATCCAGACACTGCACTTGCACTCGTACAAGCACAAAGGTACTACGCAAATCATTTGATCAATCAATCAGGAAATTTGTGGAGCGTACTACTCACCCGTGAGGGTCTCAATGCGCTTGGGGGGAGGTGCTGCTCCTGCTCGAAATGCCAGGTCTTGAGTAGCCTCCTGAAGGTTAGTAGGTCTTGGGTCTGCCGTAGAAGGATGAGGAAGGTGTTCCAGGTCTTGGTGGCGAGGTAGGAGAACGATCTGCTGCCGGAGGTCGCTCTTCGGATGCGGGGGGCGGTCGCGAGGATGCAGTCGGCGGAGCGGAGCAGGTGGTTGGGGGTGTAGAAGGTGAGTCGTCTGTTGAAGTATGCTGGTCCGGTGTCGTGGAGTACCTTGAGTGCGTGGGTGAGGAGCATGAAGGTGATCTTCTTGTTGACGGGCAGCTAGTGAAGGTCTCTCAGGTGGGGTGTGATGATGCTGTGTCAAGGGATGTCTAGGATCAGGTGGGCAGAGGCGTTCTGTATGCGTTGCAGTCATTTCAGCAGTTTGGCCGAGGCTCCCGCATAGAGGGCATTTCCGTAATCCAGCCTGCTGCTGACGAGGGCCTGGGTGACCGTTCTTTCCTGTGTCGGTGGGGATCCACTTGTAGATCTTGCGGAGCATGCGGAGGTTGTTGAAACAGGAGGATGAGACGGCGTTGACTTGCTTGGTCATGGAGAGCGTTGAGTCGAGGATGAACCCCAGGTTGCGTGCGTGGCCGGTGGGTGTTGGTGCTGCTCCCAGGGTGGTAAGCCACCAGCAGTCGTCTCAGGCTGAGGGGGTGGAGCCGAGGATGAGAACCTCTATCTTGTCCGAGTTCAGCTTCAGACGGCTGTTTTTCATCCATTCGGCGACGGCTTTCATTCCTTTTTGGAGGTTGGTTTTGGCGGTGAGGGGGTTCTTGGTGAGGGTGAGGATCAGCTGTGTGTCGTCGGCATAGGAAATTATGTTGAGGTAATGCAGTTGGCGACGTGGGTGCGCGGGGATATGTAGATGTTGAACAATGTTGGGGTGAGGGATGATCCTTGGGGTACGCCACAGATGATCTTGGAGGCTTCGGAACGGAAAGGGGGAGGCGAACGCTCTGGGTTCTGCTGTAGAAGAAGGAAGTGGTCCATTCCAGAGCCTTGTCTCGGATCCCTGCGTTGTGGAGGTGTGTGCGTAAGGTGCAGGTCTAGGAGGTTGAGGGCTGCAGTTTCGCCGTTGTCCAGCAGGGCCCTGTTATCATTGGTGGCGGCAATGAGGGCAGTTTCAGTGCTGTGGTTGCTGCAGAGCCTGGTCTGGGACGGGTCCAGGATGTTGTTCTCCTTGAGGAAGTGGGTCAGCTGTTTGTTGACGGTTATCTTGATGGCCTTCGCCGGGAACGGGAGCAGTGAGATGGCCCGGAAGTTCTTGAGGTACTTCGGATCTGCCATGCGTTTCTTGAGCAAGGCGTTGATCTTTGCGTGCTTCCAGCTCTCCTGTAAGGTCGGCGTCTCGAAGGAGATGTTGATGGCCTTGCAGAGTTGGGGTGTGATAGTGGCACTGGCTTTGTTGAAGATGTGGTGTGGGCACGAGTCTGACGGGGCGCCAGAGTGGATGGTGTTCATGATTTTGATGGTGTTGTCATCATTGATGTTACTCCAGGTGAGCAGGGGGTCGCTGTGGGTGGTGGCCGTGGAGTCTGAGGTGTCATTGACTGTTGGGGCGGTCAAGTTGTCGAAGCTGTCGTGGATGTCTGCAATCTTGTGATGGAAGAATGTGGTGAGGGAGTTGCACAGGTCTTGAGATGGTGGGATATTGTTGGTGTTGGAGCTGGGGTTGGAGAGTTCCTTCATGATGTTGGAGAGCTCTTTGCTGTTGTGTGCATTGCTGTCGAGGTGGTCCTTGAAGGAGGTCCTTTTGGCGGGTCTGATGAGATGATGGTGTTGGCGCATGGTGTTCTTGTTGGCTGCGTGGTTCTCCAGTGTCTGTTCGCAGTGCCATTTCTTCTCTAATTTTCGGCAGGTTTGTTTGGAGGTCTGCGGAGAACCAGCTGGCATTCTTTTTGGTGCTTCTTGCTTGATCGGGCGAGAGTGTTGGCGCAGTCGTCGATCCAATGCTTGAGGTTGCTGGCGGCGATGTCAAGGTTGGTGGGGTTGGTGGGTGGGTTTCGGGTGTTTAGCTGGTCTTCGGTGATTTTGCTCCAGCTGCGGCGGGGATCTGTTGGGTGTTGAGGTGGGTGGTGGGTTTCCGGAAGGTGAAGTGGATGCAGCGATGGTCGGTCCAGTGGAGTTCGGTGGTGTGGCTGAAGGAGATGTGGGAGCTTGCGGAGAAGATGGGGTCAAGCGTGTGGCCGACGGAGTGGGTGGGCTTCGTGATGAGCTGTCTGAGTCTGGGGTTGGTGAGGTTGTAGATCAGGGTGGTGGAGTTGGTGTCGTTGTTGTTGTCGAGGTGTAAGTTCAGGTCTCTGAGGAGGATGTAGTACTTGGAGGCAAGGGCATGCATGCTGACAAAGTCGGCAATGGAGTCGCTGAACTGAGGCAGGGGTCCGGGGGGGTCTGTAGATTAGAGTTCTCTGAGGCTGGTGTTAGGATTAGTGTGGATCTTGAAGAGCAGGTATTCGGTGGTGCTGAGGGTGTCGTCGGAGCTGGTAGAGACCTTGAGGGTGGACTTGTGGATAATGGCTATTGCACCTCCTACTCCGTTGGTGCGGTCTCTGCAGGTAATCTTGTAGCCGTCCGTGATGGCTATGGTGATGTTGGGTGCCGAGGAGTCGTTCATCCAGGTTTCTGTCAGGAAGGCGACTTCCGGGGAGGATGTGTCGAGCAGGTTCCAGAGTTCGATGGCGTGTTTGCGTGTGGGGCGGGTGTTCAGTAGTATGCATCTGAGGTGGCTGCGTCCTGTCCTGGTGGGTGTGTTGGCTGTTTGGAGACTGGTGAGGCTGCAGCTCAGGCAGGAGAAGGGTCCTTTGGTAAGCTTCGGGCGGCAAGGAAGTAGGCGTGCGGTCGTCCGGTGTTGAGTGCGTGGCAGGTGTTGGCGTCATAGCGGCATTGGGTTTTGTGGCGTTTGCGGGGGCCAGGGGGTCTGACGCTGGGTGCGGTCCAGGCACAGACGGGCGCAGACGGGCTTGCCTTAGGCACGCATCTGGCACACCAGCGGCACACCCGCGCATATGAGGGGAGGTGGGAAGGAGGATCCGCTGGGAGGCGGGATCGGGGCAGCGAATGAGCACGCAGGGGGGTGGGGATGCAGCGGCAGGAAAACGGGAGGGAAGAGCGGGCGGGGGATACAGAAGGCAAAAAGAGTACGGACAATATAACAGTACAGAAAAGGAAAGTAAAGGCAAAATACAGCTATTACAATACCGAAGCAGAAGCACAATTTCAGCAGGGCTGACAATGAGAAGGGGCAGAACGAGCGCAAATAGCTAATGGCCTACCACTGGCCACCAGGGAGGAGGAGCAGGTTTCAGCCTGCGGGTGGAGGTGGGCCTCGAACCTTCAGACAAGCGGCAGCAGCTGGCTCGGGGCAAGGACACACAGGAGGTGCTGTGCCACGTGGGGAGCGAGCTGCCTGAGAACAGGGTCAAGGGTCACTCTCCTCACCGTGCACAGGGCACCATATAAGGGGAGTTGAGAGGGAGGAGCAGGTGGGAGGCGGAAGCGGGCGGTGAATGGGCGCACAGGGGGCCGGGGATCCAGGGGACGCAGCGGCAGGAAAACAGGAGGAAAGAGTGGCCGGGGGATACAGAAGGCAAAAAGGGTAAGGACAATGTAACAGTGCAAAAAAGGAAAACATAGGCAAAATACAACTATTACAATACAGGTGCAGAAGGCAAAAAGTGTACAGACAATATAACAGTGCAAAAGAGGAAAATTAAGGCGAAATACATCTATTGCAATACCAGAGCAGGAGGACAATTTCAGCAGGGCTGACAGTGAGAAGGGGCAGAACGAGCTCAGAGATCTAATTGCCTACCACTGGCCACCAGGAATGAGGCGCAGGTGGTGGCCTGCGCTTGGAGCCGAGCCTAAAACCTTCAGACACGCGGCAGCAGCGGGCTCGGGGCAACGACACACAGGTGGTGCTGTGCTGCGTGGGTAGCGACCTGCCTGAGAACAGGGCCAACTAATCCAAACAACTAGGCACTACCCATGAAGTCATATAATTACACAGGCTCTATTCATGAACTCATGCCACAACTAAGGCACTCTTGATGCAGTCATCCATTCACACAGGCAGACGTTATGCTATCCCTCAGGTACTACTTATATGCTCATTCAGTCATCCTGGCACTGCTCATGCACTCATGCAGTCATCCAGGCACTGCTCATGCAATCATGGAATCACTCTTATATGATTCATGCACTCATTCAATCATCCAGGCACTATTCATACACTCCTTCAATCACCCAAACAATATTTGGCACTGATAAAATCACCCAGGCAGTATGCATGAAGTCATGAGTCGGTCATTCTCTCAGTGATGGAGGAGCTGCGGAGGGGAGCAGACCTTAACATCAGGTAGGCCTTGGTGCTCCTGGATTTGTCTGCCACCTTTGACACGGTCGACCATGATATTTTGGTCGGCTGTGTCAGGGAGGCCGGCATCCAGGGATTTGCCCTTAACTGGGTTTGCTCCTTTTTGAGCAACCGCCACCAGGCTGTCTGTCTGTCCCAGTTCTCTGCTGAGAAAGTTGAGATGACATGTGGTGTCCCACAGGGCTCTTCCCTTTCCCCTCTTCTTTTTAATTTGTATCTTACCCCCTTCATCCAGTCTTTACTAAGCAGCAAGGTCACCGCATTTAATTATGCGGATGACATTCAGCTGGTCTTCGACATCGACTCATCAGGCCAATCTATTTATAATTTTCAGTCTACCCTGTGTCACATCAGTGACTAGATGGGGGCAAACCACCTCAAACTTAACCCCAATAAGACCGAGTTGGTTCTTATCGGGGGTGCAACTAACCTGTGGAGGTCTAATTTTTGGCCTACAAATTTGGGTCTTCCCCCTCTCCCTACTAATTCAGCTAAAAGTCTTGGGGTGATCATCGGAACGACCTTTCGATGAAGCCCCAGATTAATGCTGTAGTTTCTTCCAGTTTTTTTCATTTACGTAAAATCCGTAAAATTGCCCGTTTCCTTACCACCGATGCCCTTACCTTGACCCTATTGGCTTTGGTCATTTCTAGAATAGACTACGCCAACTCCCTTTATGTTGGTATTCCTGTCTATCAATTGAATCGACTAGTTAGTCCAGAATCAGGCTGCACAGTTAATTTTCCAGCTGCCCAGGCACCAGCATGTGCGTCCCCTGTTGAAGACGCTCCACTGGCTCCCTGTAGCGGAACGCTGTCATTTTAAACTAGGCTGTACCATCTTTAAAGCCCTAGCTGGCCTTTGCCCGTTATTCATCTCTTCTTTACTTCACCATTATGCTCCCTCCCGTAATCTTTGCTCCTCCCACTTAGCCCTACTTAAAATTCCTATTTTTAAATGCAGGAAACACGGTGGGCTCAGATTTTCCTTCCTCGCCCTGTCCTCCTGGAACGCACTCCCCCCAAAATTTAGGCTTACTGTCTCCTACATCCACTTTAGGTCTCTTCTTAAAACCCATCTGTTTCGTAAATCACAAAACTGAGTCCCCCCCGATCTGCTGCTATATGCTCCCCCTTGCTCACAGCGCCAAGAAACCGTCAGGTGTTAGCTGCACTTTACAAATTCCTTTACATACATAACATAACATAACATCTCCCAAGCACTATGATCAGCATTCTGGCCATCAATTGTTCTTTTTGCATTTGTCCCCCGAGTGGGACAGGCATGCCCAGATATGGGCCATGTGCTCTCCATGCAATTGGTGTCAAGTTAGCCAGGCTTATTAGGGGTGAAACCCAAAACCAGGCCCATAATGCTTGTTTCCAGTCCAGGGAGGACCTGGCCTGGCACTTCGTGTTGGGCTTCACCCATGGAGAGCAGTGTGAAGATTGATTGAGCAAAAAACCAATGGGTTTAGGACCAGATCTCTGAACAGTTTGACACGGATAAGCATTCTGTCCATCAATTGTTCTTTCTGTATTTGTCACCACGAGTGGGTCAGGTATGCCCAGACAAGACTCCCTTGCTTTCCATGAAACTGGAGTCAAGCTAGCCTGGCTAATGAGTGGTCAAACCCTGAAACTGGCCCCAGGATGTCTGTTTCCAGTTCAGGGATGACCTGGCCTGGCATTTTGTATGGGCTGTTCCCATTGGAAGCAGGGTCAAGACTGATTCCCATATAGCTGGGCTCTAACTGGATTGGCATGGGGAGCAAAATAAAGATGGAATTAGGCCTGATCACTGGGGTGAATGTTTGACGTAGGTCAGCATTCTGTCCATCAATTGTTCTTTTTGAATCTGTCACCCGGAGTGGGACAGGCATCCCCAGATGTGGGTCTCACACTCTCTATGCCACTGGAGGCAAACTAGCCTGGCTGATGATTGTTGAAACCCCAAAAACCATTGTGGGATATTTTTTTCCAGTCCAGGGGTGGCCTGGCCTGGCAGTTTGGGCTGGGGCTGTTCCTATGGGAGCAAGATCAAGACTGATTTATATAAAGCTGGGTTTAAACTGGAGTAGCACGGGAAGCAAAAAATATGGATTTAGGCCCAGATTCCTGTATTAGGGTGAATGTTTGACATTGATCAGCATTCTGTCATCAATTTATTTTGCATTTGCCACCCCGCACTGCCCCCTCCCCACTATAAAAATAATTAAAAATAAGGCCAAGCCCCGGGGGATGGGATATCCGGGGCCAATGTTCACACAGGGAAGGGGGGCGTTCCCTATATATACAAAAAAGGAGGCCATGCCCCTGAAATTGTCTCCTTCCCATTTTTTAAAATTACAAATGGGGCAGGCCCTGGAGGATGGGGTCCCCAGGGCCCCAGAAATTCTAAAAGAAGGGGGGATACAAAGCCCCCTTTTTAAAAATATATATTTTATTAAAACCCTACATCTCGCCAGAGACCCCGCCGCCTTCGTGAAGCACTCTGCAAACACACTCCCTGGTACACTCCCTGGTACATTCTAAATTTGGGAGTTAAGCGCCCTGGAATACTCAGGACCCTGGGGACCCTGGGGGCCAACTAGCCCACCAGGAACCTCCAGTAAGCTCCATACAGCTGGATTGTGTCCTGAGGACCTCAGGACACAAGTGTACTCCATCCCCGAGCAGCAGTGTGTCAGGAGCCGCGTTTGTAGAGTGGTGTTAAAAGGGGGCATGGCCTTTGAACACTCTCCGAAATACAGCTGCATGGAGCTTACTGGAGGTAACAGGAGGGCTAGTTGGCCCTCAGGCACCCTCGAGAAGAAAGGGGACTTCATCCCCTAACCAAAAGGGCACCTGGAGGCGTGTTTGCAGAGTAGTGGAGTGTCCACCTGTCTACAATCGTACTGTGTGGCTTACTGGAGGTAAGAGGTTGGCAAGTTGGCCCCTAAAGGACCCCCAGCAGTGAAGGGGACTTTAATCCCCATCCAAGAGCATGCCAGGGAGAGCGTTTGCAGAGTGGGGGGGGGCAAAGGGCCATGGCCTGCTATGAGAATTTAGCAATGCTGCTTTGTGGGACTTACTGGAGTAAATAGGAGGGGTAGTTGGCCCCCAAGGACATCTAAACACCCACTTATAGCCGATGGAGTTTTTGAAATAATGAGGCACACACATGCACTTGTGAATCACTCAGGCTCTATTCATGCATTCATGTATTTACACAGAGGTGGCCGGCGGTAAGATCAGCAACCATCACAAAAAGCGGATTCCCTCAACCAGTAAAGAACAACATTTTGTAAAGCCCCAGACTCCTGCACCATAGGTGACTATGTTATAGATAGGAAAGAAAATCCATTCAGTGTAAGGAAGACATTCCCCCGCATATCTGATCTAATAAGATTACAAACTATGCCAGTGATTTTACTTAGTTTAGCTATTTCCTGAGCAGGATGGGGATTCCACAACTCTGATGACCTAAAGGTTAACCCTAGATAACAAAAGTTATCAACACTAATCAAATAATTTCCATTGATACACATTTTGTTTAACCTTAGTCACAAGACATGATGAACTTAAAAATGAATGTAATTCGTTTTTAAGTTCAGGAAATGCATAAAAGAGGCAAAACAATCCACTGGATGCGTTTGGAGTAAAAGATATCAGCACTACATCATCATGATACATTAATGCAGGAATTGGGGTACACTCTATAATAGCCTGTTTAATTTTATATCTCATTTATCAACTAAGGCTGACAACTGCACTTTTCTAGTTCACGTTTCACTCTGTGGTGAATTTAAAGCAAGGCTTCAGGACACAATATATTCATATGGAAGGACTCTGCATTATTCAGGAACAAAGGGGCAGAGCTTCTTAAGTACCTTACTGCTCACGTTCTGGTTGATTAACTTGATAACTTAGGGGGAGAAAGTCACACGTTAATGTCATTTAGAGGATGGGGAGAGCCTCCCTTATAGACCATATGTCCATAAGCCCTGATTTTTTACCTTGGTTTTCCAATGGAGAATTCCTGTGCACAGACTGGGTCGATCCCAATGTCTTGAGTGCCACTATGCTTATACCTCTTAAGGGACTAGCCGTTAATAGTAATCTAGCCTTCATTTTGCAACCTTCTTTTGATGGTTTAAGACAAATTTGGCACCTGGAAAAGTCCAAAGTCTCATTAGCCGCCTTACTTATGGTACACTTAAATATATGTGTTTACTGTTTAGTGGAAAACGAACAAGACTCAATGTCCTTACACTATAATAGGCTAATATGCATAAATTGGGAGTCTATGCTCAAGCCATTTCGTTTATTGAATACCAAACGCACTAAGACATCAGGTGGATTGTTTTGCCTCGTTTATGGATCAACTGAACTTAAAAACACTATATAAATAACTCTATCAAAACATTGTTCAATATCACAATATCTCTATAACAATGTATTAATGATTCATTGATTTTTTTTTATATTTTCCTCAATATGGCGGTCGCAGCGTCATTGCGAATATCATGTGTGGAAAGAAAAATCTTTTTTGGACAGATAACTTGTGCCACTAACACCTCCATTTCTCAACCATTGGGTCAGAGTATCTCCACCCAGACACTTTATGTCAGCTTTTAGAAAAGATTTCCAGCTCCAGGAACCGTTCCCGATAGATAAAATGGCATCCGAAACTTTATATTCAGGTGGCGTCCGGCCAATCAGAGCATTCCCATTGACACGTTCATCCGCAATTCATCTCGACACCACAGCAAAATATTACTATAATTTTAAACTTACATTTCACAACTACTTAATGTATTTACATCAAATATGCAAAAGGCACTTCCTCGAACCAACATCTAGCTCCCGGACAAACTTGGTGTAAGTCTGTTCAGGGGCCGGGCTGTAGGTGTGGCTAAAGGTTCCCGTGGGAATTAACATTACAAACGCAACCTTATTTTTAACCACAAATTTTTGGTTCCCACTGCATGGATCACCCCCAAACTTTCGGTACCAATAGTATCCACTGAGACACCTTTTTGTCAAAATGTCATGTAGATTGGTCAAACAACGACAAAGTTATTACCAAGTCAAAAAATGATTTTCCTATGGAAACAAAGGGTTCAAAAAACTAATTTGCGAGTCCCAAATAGCGATTTTGTGCGAATCGCTATTTCGGAATAGCAAAATGGTATGTAAGAAGAACTCTGCGAGAAAATAGCGATTCCATAAAAATTGCAGAATATTATGCACATTTTTTGCGATTTCTGAAATAGCGAAAATCGCAATTTAAGAAATCGCAAAATCGGGAACCATGCAATGCAGGAACAGGCTGATGACATCACAACCAGGAAGTTCCAGTGATTGCTTGCACCTGCTACCCAGAGCCACACCCAGTGGCAGTTGGAAGAGTGTGCTGAGGCAGAGCAGACCTGTTTGGAGAGCAATGGAGGCACAGAAGGCACAGGAGGAGCAGGCTTTGAAAAAGAGGAAAAGAAAGCAGAAGTTTTCAGAAAAGGAGCAAGAAGTGCTCATAGAAGAAATGGTGTGTAACCATGAGGACCTGTTTGGCAAAAAAGCATTGAAAGTACCTGACTCCAGGAAAAGAAAAATCTGGCTGGAGATCCAGGAGAAAGTTAACTCTGTAGGAGTCACCACACGCTCCATTGATGAGATCAAAAAAAGGTGGTATGACATGAGACTCATATCTAAAGAAAGACTTGCTGAGAGGATCAAAGATGCAAACCAAACAGGTGGGGGAACTTCTGTTGTGGACAAACCCACACCCCATGAGGAACTGATTGAATCCACACTGTTTCCTGAAAGTGTGAGTGGAGTGGCTACCATTGACAGCTCTGAACCCACAGGAAGTCCACAAGGTAAGAGGACTGCAAATTGCATGCATGTGTGTGTACAAAGAATGTGTGTGTGTGCTCTGCATGTCAGAGGAATAGTAGTCCAGTCAAACTGTGGAACAATAACTGAGCAATGCATTATGGGAGTGGTAGTCCTTTTCACATAGTAACACTCTCAATCATAGTCACTCATGTTATTTTCATGAGTAGTACTTTGGTATGCTGTAGCAATGCAGTACAAGTAGTAGTGTGCCATGATTTATTTTATTTTGTCATGAACACAAATTCATATGTTGCACTCTACATCCACGGGACATACAAGTGAGGCCAGGAGTGATAATGAATTAGAATTTTCACCTCCCCATGTGACATCAGAAAATGAAGATGCAGTCACTAATGCCCCAGTGCAACATGTCACCATTCAAAGGAAGCGCCGACGTGTACCATCTTTAGAACCAATGGTACAGGATGAAAATTCTGATATAGAAACAGTCCCCAATGAGACAGTCACAGTGTCCTCCCAAGCCGCACAACAGGAATCCCAAACACCAAGGAGAGCACGCTCATTCCGTCCGTATGCATCTGGAAATAACACAGGACAAAGTGATGGAGTCACAGTGTTCGCAGGGCTTGAGCATAACATGCTTCAGGTGCAATGCCAACAACATAAGGCACTGAGATCCATTAATAGGCAGCTACTGAAGTCAAACAAAAACCAGGAATGCATGGCTGCTTCCATTGACAAACTCTGCGTGACACTTTTAAAAACAGAAAAGGCATGAAACAGGGCTGCACCGGCTGTGCAGGATAGGATGCACACATACATCAAGGCCAACAACAGGCTATGTGCAGTCACCAGCAATTTCACACGTCGCAGCATCAACATGCAGCGTGAACTGAGTGACTGCACACGTGCAGTTGTAAAGAGTGTGGACAAAATGACATTGGTCCAGGAAACCATGCAAACCACACAATCAGGTGCAAGCGCTCTCCTCTGCTCAGGAGAAAGCGAGGACAACTCCAGTCGGAGTAGTAACAACCCCACCCCAACTAACATCATGGTGCAACGCAGGAGTGGAAGGCATTCCACTACCGGAGCTGAGCAAGAGGCCATTCCTCCACCGGAGCAATATGCTTCCACCCGCCAACGTAAAAAATGACTTGAAAGTGTTCAATTTACTATGCAGCAGTAATGCATAGAGAACATTTCTTCTTTTCTTTAACACTTATGTCTCTTTTAAGTTGACAAAAATTTTAGTAATCAGTCAAACATATAGTACTTGTTGGATGTTCAGAATTAAAATAACAATAGCATGTTTTCTTACCTAAAAATAGTTACGTGTAATCTCTGCCCTTCTTTGACGACCAGCCATGGCTCCTACTCCTGCCACTGCCATTCTTGGTGGAGGGTTGTCATCATGATCAGATGTGTCAGAGTCACTCACTTCTATTTCTGTGCCTTTGCGAATAGCCATATTATGCAGCATTGCACATGCTGTCACAATTTTGCAACATGTCTCTGGATTGTATTGCAATGCACCTCCACTTTTGTGTATGCATCTGAAACGGCTTTTCAGAATTCCAAATGTACGTTCAACCACCCCACGTGTAGTCCGGTGTGCCCTGTTGTACCGTCTTTCACTTGCATTTGCAGGATTCAAGTATGGGGTGAGTATGAAATCACGCACTGCGTAGGCACTATCACCTGCAAGTTATAGAGGAATTAGTAATTGTATGTTCCGGTACATATTGATGGATGGATGGATGGATGTTTGCATGTGTATTACTTACCTAGCAGGTATCCATCTCCAAACTGACCAGCACTGAGACGTCTATGAATTGCGCTATGTCTGAAGATGTAAGAGTCATGTGTACTCCCTGGAAACTTTGCAACAATGTCATTGATAATGTATTTTGCATTGCATATGATCTGGATGTTCAGCGAGTGGTAGCTTTTTCTATTCCGGAATACATATTCTATGGCTGCTGGTGGCGTGATGGCAATATGGGTTCCGTCTATTCATCCAATCACATGAGGAAATCTTGCAATTTGATAGAAATCCAACTTTGTTTCCTGTATGGCTTGCTGTGTATTTGAGTAATATATATGATATTGGAGTCTATTTATCATTGCGTCCAGGAAGCGATGGAAAAAACGTGATAGGGCGCTCTGTGACACTCCACCAACCTCTGCAATTACAGTTTGAAAGGAGCCAGATGCCAAAAGGTGCAGTGAGCACAATACCTGCACTTGTGTTGGTATTGATTGTGTTCTGGCAGTTGGGTGTGCCAAAAAAGGTTCCAATTCAATAATGAGGTCAAGAATGGTGTGAGGATGTAGCCTGTATTTTTCATAGATCTCCTCCTGAGTCTGCTGAAACAGCGTAATGCGTAATCGGAAAATTCTATCCTGCCTTTGTCTTCTCTGGGCAAGAGCTTGTATGCGCAGCCTCCTGGCAATCAGGTACAGTCCCGCCATTTTGTGGAGAAAGAAAATGCATTCTGGGAGCTTTTTTAAGTGTTTTTCTTTTTTACCACCTGCTTCTACTTGGTGTTAATAGCGATTTCTTAAAGTGCGATTTTAGGAAATTCGCAATTTGCGATTTTTTCTTACATCCGATGCGATCTCTTGCCTTGCGATTTCTTATTTGCGATTTTCGCTAAGGTGCGAAAAAGCTAAATTAGGAATCGCATAAAAATCTGCGAAAATTGACTTCGCACATTAAGAAATCGCACAAATGCGATTTCTTATTATGCGATGCGATTTTTTTTGTTACATCCCAATTGCACTTTTGCGTGTCGCAAACGCTGCGAAATAGCGATTCGCACCATTTGCGACATGCAAAACATTTGATACATCTGCCCCAAAGTCACAACTATAACTACCTACTGGCAACCGCCAATAGGTAAAATATATATATATATACATATTGTCTTCAGCCTGGCATTGAGAGTTCTGCCTTTCTAATGAAACTGTAGTGTAGTTCCTATTTTCCCTATAGGCCCAGCGCATTGGAATAACATAAACAGCAGTGTAGACGTAGAAGTGCGGTCTTCCAGATCTCTACTGACTATGTTAGACTTAATTGGGTTTGTACCAACTAGCTCAGAGGTCACTGGAAACTTTCTTGACTGAATAGGAAGTGATCAGCTTCCCTGGCTCAGACAAGAAGGGATTCAGTATTCCAACAACCGCATAAACATGACAACTTTGCTCCTTAGAATAAGAGTCAATCTATAGAGTCGTGTGAAACAATAGACAGCTATTTCACTCAGTCAGTTGTGCAAGAATTACTTTCACCAAGATGCAGAGAATAGAGAGACGGGCGTTTTCAATAAAATGTGTTATTTATTGAACAGTCTTTCTTCTCATACAAGAGAAATGAATTGCCACAATTGCAAGACTTGTTAATATAAAAAGTGCGTACAGTAAAAGGAGTATTGCGAAATAATACTGTAAAAGCATTGATATGGTTTCTTTGCCATACGATAGTTAAAATGAATAAAATATATACATTCATATATACCTTTGGCTAACGTCGTCAACTGGTGCTTCTATCTACGCCTACCCCGGTGTACCTGACCTAAGCCTAATACTTGGGAGGGAGTAAGTAAGTAGCAGTTTAAGTTAAGTTAAGTTTTGCCAAGGGTTTGCTTCAAGAATTCTCTCTAAGCGTTTAGTCAACACCGTACCTCTGGAATAGAATGTTGGAGGTCTGGTATCTCCTCTCAGGACTCGATATTCCAGTCACCCGCAAGGGTAGGCTGGAAACGCCAGGGCTGGATTTTCTCGGCAGGAGAAAAGACAGCGTCTTTCTCAGCGCGTCAAGGAGGAGGAGGGGCAGCGTCCGTGGGCTTCTCGCATCTGCTAGGCTCTGCAGGGGACAGCTGTTCTTCTCCTGTATTCACCACCACCATCGCATTTGCTTAAGGCAACGTTGGTATTATTTATACCTGAAAGGTGCCTTGTTTGACGTACGTTTTTGGACATAAGTCGTCAATAAAGATGTCACTAAGAACTGGTCGTTCTTACAGTGCTCATTAGAGTTCTATTACTAATAAAAACAAAGCAAGCGGGGCTTTCCCAGGTTGCTGGGGGTTTTATCTGTTGAAAGAACTCGGTGTGTAATCTAGGAATCTAAGATAGTGGCTTCTGCTGTGTCATGTACGGTAATGAGCTGCAGAGATGAGTTTCTGAAATATGGCTCTGATCGTTTATGCCATTATAGGGGTATGAATTGATTATAGCCGTATAAGGTCACAATATTGATCGGGGTCCAAGATAAAACACAACAAAACTGCTAGAGTAAAGTGATGTTTAAAACATGTTGCCAGATTTATGAACATCCATCCAAGTCCATATAAGTCTCTGCAATGGTACACTGCAAGAAAGCCATTGATAGTGAGCTGTGTGCTTTAAACGGAAACATACTCTGTCAAATTTGAATGTCTGACTGCTACCTTCACTCAGGTATGTCTCTACATATACGTGTAGTCTGACACGCTACAGATGATGAGTCTAACTGAAAAACTATACAGTCAGTCATTCCCCTGCTCAAATATTGCCATAGCTACTTCAGCATTCAGTCCTAGAAGCACTGATCAGTTTTTTAAGCAGACCTCATGGAAGCACTTAAACACACGTTTCTTACCCAGCTACAAAGGTAGTCTAGTATGCATACTATACTGTACATGTGTCATCTGTTAGTATAGAAAGCTTTAGTACAGATATTGAAGACCCAGAGAAAGTGTCATTAAAAATGCCTCTCTTCTAGCAATGTAGGATCAGTATGTGCAAAATCATTCAAGTTAATAAATTACAGTGGGAAAGCTCAGGGAGAGAACAGCTGCCATATTTGATACTGATGGTATCTAGAAATCAATTAAAAAAAACAAAGCAAGAAGTCCCTGGTACATAAAACAAACCAATATTGAACATTCCTCCAGATAATGATCATGGAAGGAGGTTGTACCAGGGGAATATTGCAAGTAAACCAATCAGCTTTGAGGTCAATTTATTAGGGAAAGATAAGACACAAGGATGATCAAAATACCTTGCAACAAGAGCAAGATCACACTATTATGCTGAGGGTATTGAAATAAACACGTACTCAAATAAAGTCACATAGTCAGATTGCACAAATCAAATAACATGCAGTCAGATCACACGTTCTGCTTGAGTTGAGTTTTAAGACATGTAGATTACACAAACTAAATAACAGGTAGGCAGACAGCACTAAGAAAAGGTAGTCAGGAAGGTGGGAGTGATTGCAACAATGAATGAAGAAGGGTGAGAGGATTGGCTTTTGTTGTGTAATATTGCTCACATATGGCCATTGTCGGTCACATGATTAGTACGTATGATTCTACCTGGGCTGCTGTAAAATAAAGCCATTACATTTTATCACTTACTCTTGCTTGTTTTTCTACTTAAATGTATATCTCACTAACACATCTTGCCCATAAAAGGCACACACACTTTTATTGAAGTCTCTACAAAGATGCTGACAGTAATAGGAGCAAAAACAACAGTTGATGGACAGAATGCAAACAATGTCAAACATTCACCTCAGTACAAAGATCTGGCCAAAATCCATCATTGTTTTGCACTCCACACCAGCCCAGTTTAGACATGGCCATATGCAAATCAGCCTTGACCCTGTGCCTCATGGAAACAGTCCAGCCCGAACTGCCAAGCCATGTCTTTCCTCGACCGGAATCAAGAATCCTAGGACCGGTTTCTGGCTGTCAGCCATCTTCAGCCAGGATAGCTTGACTCCAGTGGTGTGGAGAGCGTGGGACTCACGTCTGAGCCTACCCATCCCACTCGGGTGACAAATGCAAAAACAACAGTTGATGGACAGAATGCAGAACAATGTCATACATTCACCCCAGTACAGAGATCTGGGCCTAAATCCATCGTTTTTTTGCACTCCAAACCACCCCAGTTCAGACATGGCCATATGCAAATCAGCCATGACCCTGTGCCTCATGGGAACAGTCCAGCCCGAACTGCCAAGCCATGTCTTTCCTGGACCGGAATCAAGCATCCTGGGACCGGTTTCTGGCTATCAGCCGTCTTCAGCCAGGATAGCTTGACTCCAGTGGTGTGGAGAGCATGGGACTCACGGCTGAGCATGCCATTATAGGGGTATGAATTGATTACAGTGGTGTGGAGAGCATGGGATTAACGGCTGAGTATACCCATCCCACTCGGGGTGATAAATGCAAAAACAACAGTTGATGGACAGAATGCAGAACAATGTCATACATTCACCCCAGTACAGAGATCTGGGCCTAAATCCATTGTTTTTTTGCACTCCACACCACCCCAGTTCAGACATGGCCATATGCAAATCAGCTTTGACCCTGTGCCTCATGGGAACAGTCCAGCCCGAACTGCCAAGCCATGTCTTTCCTGGACCGGAATCAAGCATCCTAGGACCGGTTTCTGGCTATCAGCCGTCTTCAGCCAGGATAGCTTAACTCCAGTGGTGTGGAGAGCATGGGACTCACGTCTGAGCATACCCATCCCACTCGGGGTGACAAATGCAAAAACAACAGTTGATGGACAGAATGCAGAACAATGTCATACGTTTACCCGAGCACAGATATCTGGGCCTAAATCCTTGTTTTTTTTGCACTCCACACCACCTCAGTTCAGACATGGCCATATGCAAATCAGCCTTGACCCTGTTCCTCATGGGAACAGTCCAGCCCGAACTGCCAAGCCATGTCTTTCCTGGACCGGAATCAAGAATCCTAGGACCGGGTTCTGGCTGACAGCCGTCTTCAGCCAGGATAGCTTGACTCCAGTGGTGTGGAGAGAATGGGACTCACAAACAACAGTTGATGGACAGAATGAAGAACAATGTCATACATTCACCCCAGTACAGAGATCTGGGCCTAAATCCATTGTTTTTTTGCACTCCACACCACCCCAGTTCAGACAATGCCATATGCAAATCAGCCTTGACCCTGTGCCTCATGGGAACAGTCCAGCCCGAACTGCCAAGCTATGTCTTTCCTGGACCGGAATCGAGCCTCCTGGGATCGGTTTCTGGCTATCAGCAGTCTTCAGCCAGGATAGCTTGACTCCAGTGGTGTGGAGAGCATGGGACTCAAGTCTGAACATACCCATCCCACTCGGGGTGACAAATACAAAAACAACAGTTGATGGACAGAATGCAGAACAATGTCATACATTCACCCCAGTACAGAGATCTAAGCCTAAATTCATTGTTTTTTGCACTCCACACCACCCCAGTTCAGACATGGCCATATGCAAATCAGCCATGACCCTGTGCCTCATGGGAACAGTCCAGCCCGAACTGCCAAGCCATGTCTTTCCTTGACCAGAATCAAGCATCCTAGGACCGGTTTCTGGCTATCAGCCGTCTTCAGCCAGGATAGCTTGACTCCAGTGGTGTGGAGAGCATGGGACTCACAAACAACAGTTGATGGACAGAATGCAGAACAATGTCATACATTCACCCCAGTACAGAGATCTGGGCCTAAATCCATTGTTTTTTTGCACTCCACACCACCCCAGTTCAGACATGGCCATATGCAAATCAGCCTTGACCCTGTGCCTCATGGGAACAGTCCAGCCCGAACTGCCAAGCCATGTCTTTCCTGGACCGGAATCAAGCATGCTAGGACCGGTATCTGGCTATCAGCCGTCTTCAGCCAGGATAGCTTGACTCCAGTGGTGTGGAGACCATGGGACTCACGTCTGAGCATACCAATCCCAGTCGGGGTGACAAATGCAAAAACAACAGTTGATGGACAGAATGCAGAACAATGTCATACATTCACCCCTGTACAGAGATCTGGGCCTAAATCCATCTTTTTTTTGCACTCCACACCACCCCACTTCAGACATGGCCATATGCAAATCAGCCTTGACCCTGTTCCTCATGGGAACAGTCCAGCCCGAACTGCCAAGCCATGTCTTTCCTGGACCGGAATCGAGCCTCCTGGGATCGGTTTCTGGCTATCAGCAGTCTTCAGCCAGGATAGCTTGACTCCAGTGGTGTGGAGAGAATGGGACTCACAAACAACAGTTGATGGACAGAATGAAGAACAATGTCATACATTCACCCCAGTACAGAGATCTGGGCCTAAATCCATTGTTTTTTTGCACTCCACACCACCCCAGTTCAGACAATGCCATATGCAAATCAGCCTTGACCCTGTGCCTCATGGGAACAGTCCAGCCCGAACTGCCAAGCTATGTCTTTCCTGGACCGGAATCGAGCCTCCTGGGATCGGTTTCTGGCTATCAGCAGTCTTCAGCCAGGATAGCTTGACTCCAGTGGTGTGGAGAGCATGGGACTCAAGTCTGAACATACCCATCCCACTCGGGGTGACAAATACAAAAACAACAGTTGATGGACAGAATGCAGAACAATGTCATACATTCACCCCAGTACAGAGATCTAAGCCTAAATTCATTGTTTTTTGCACTCCACACCACCCCAGTTCAGACATGGCCATATGCAAATCAGCCATGACCCTGTGCCTCATGGGAACAGTCCAGCCCGAACTGCCAAGCCATGTCTTTCCTGGACCGGAATCAAGCATCCTAGGACCGGTTTCTGGCTATCAGCCGTCTTCAGCCAGGATACCTTGACTCCAGTGGTGTGGAGAGCATGGGACTCAAGTCTGAACATACCCATCCCACTCGGGGTGACAAATACAAAAACAACAGTTGATGGACAGAATGCAGAACAATGTCATACATTCACCCCAATACAGAGATCTGGGCCTAAATCCATTGTTTTTTTGCACTCCACCCCACCCCAGTTCAGACATGGCCATATGCAAATCAGCCTTGACCCTGTGCCTCATGGGAACAGTCCAGCCCGTACTGCCAAGCCATGTCTTTCCTTGACCAGAATCAAGCATCCTAGGACCGGTTTCTGGCTATCAGCCGTCTTCAGCCAGGATAGCTTGACTCCAGTGGTGTGGAGAGCATGGGACTCACAAACAACAGTTGATGGACAGAATGCAGAACAATGTCATACATTCACCCCAGTACAGAGATCTGGGCCTAAATCCATTGTTTTTTTGCACTCCACACCACCCCAGTTCAGACATGGCCATATGCAAATCAGCCTTGACCCTGTGCCTCATGGGAACAGTCCAGCCCGAACTGCCAAGCCATGTCTTTCCTGGACCGGAATCAAGCATGCTAGGACCGGTATCTGGCTATCAGCCGTCTTCAGCCAGGATAGCTTGACTCCAGTGGTGTGGAGACCATGGGACTCACGTCTGAGCATACCAATCCCAGTCGGGGTGACAAATGCAAAAACAACAGTTGATGGACAGAATGCAGAACAATGTCATACATTCACCCCTGTACAGAGATCTGGGCCTAAATCCATCTTTTTTTTGCACTCCACACCACCCCACTTCAGACATGGCCATATGCAAATCAGCCTTGACCCTGTGCCTCATGGGAACAGTCCAGCCCGAGCTGCCAAGCCATGTCTTTCCTGGACAGGAATCAAGCATCCTAGGACCGGTTTCTGGCTATCAGCCTTCTTCAGCCAGGATAGCTTGACTCCAGTGGTGTGGAGAGCATGGGACTCACGTCTGAGCATACCCATCCCACTCGGGGTGACAAATGCAAAAACAATAGTTGATGGACAGAATGCAGAACAATGTCATACATTCACCCCTGTACAGGGATCTGGGCCTAAATCCATCGTTTTTTTGCACTCCACACCACCCCACTTCAGACATGGCCATATGCAAATCAGCTTTGACCCTGTGCTTCATGGGAACAGTCCAGCCCGAACTGCCAAGCCATGTCTTTTCTGGACCGGAATCAAGCATCCTAGGACCGGTTTCTGGCTATCAGCCGTCTTCAGCCAGGATTTCTTGACTCCAGTGGTGTGGAGAGCATGGGACTCACGTCTGAGCATACCCATCCCACTCGGGGTGACAAACGCAAAAACAACAGTTGATGGACAGAATGCAGAACAATGTCATACATTCACCCCAGTACAGAGATCTGGGCCTAAATCCATCTTTTTTTGCACTCCACACCACCTCAATTCAGACATGGCCATATGCAAATCAGCCTTGACCCTGTGACTCATGGGAACAGTCCAGCCCGAACTGCCAAGCCAAGTCTTTCCTGGACCGGAATCAAGCACCCTAGGACCGGTTTCTGGCTATCAGCCGTCTTCAGCCAGGATAGCTTGACTCCAGTGATGTGGAGAGCATGGGACTCACGTCTGAGCATACCCATCCCACTCGGTGTGACAAATGCAAAAACAAGTAATAAGAGTCACATGACAGGAATTGTCTTTTCATTTTGCATTTGGCTTGGCGCAGCAACATCTCCCCTTAAAGAAAATGGCAGAGAACTGCAGTATTTAAAATACGGTGCCAACTATATTATCCTCTATCCTAGTCCAAATAGGTCTCTGTAAAGGTACACTTCAAATTGGTATTAGATAGGGATGTGTGTGCTTGAAACTGAAAGCATATTAAGTCATGTTTGAATATCTGAGGTATGTCACATGTGTGGGACAGATGATCACTATATGGTATATTGTTTCTGTGGCCAAATATTTTCAGAGCTACTTCTCCTTTCAGTCACAGAAACACAGATCTGTTTGCTAGGTAGACTTCATGGAAGCATTTGATCACACAAGTTCATTCCCTGCTGCCCTTTATAATAACCAGAAAGTCATTGATGCAGATTCTTTTACACACAATTACAGAGCATACAGTCTGAAACAGAGGTAGTCTACTACCTAGAGGCTAGTTTGCTTGTGCCATCTTATCTGTGCATTTCCCCAAGCACTGGTACCAAGGGTAGCTGCCTAGCGAGAATACCTACACTTTTGCAACATAATAAAAAGGTGCCTGCGTTGCAGGGAATGATTGTTATTGTCCAGAAAAGAATACCATCCTGCAAATGAACAATCCTAATTGCAATGTGCTGTTTATTTGTATACTGCAAAATGCAGCACACATAGAAACATCAAGAAGAAATGAATAATTTCTCCTTGTTGCACATATTTAACACCAAAGGTCTCATTTATGAGATTTTGACATTGAGCAGCACCTCAAGGAATCTTGCTGTACTGCCCTACATTAAACAAAAGAGCAGGAATATAATATATCTGTGAGATACTGTGCATTCCAGTCATTTGCCCCTGCACTGGCGCACACTGGTCTGCCATGTGTGAATGCAGGCATCCTTGCACCACAGAACAAGTGTGCTTGTGTTGCAGAGCCGATTGATTTTGTGCAGAAATGGACACCTTCCTGCATAAAATCAATGAATTCAGGTATTTCTTTTTTCTATGTGTGCTGCACAAGGCAGTATACATAGAAAAGGAGAAAACAAGGTGAAATGAAAACATTCCCAGGTTTATAATACCTCCTAAATTTGTGAATGCTTCAAAGTGATAACACCCACATCAACACTCATGGAATGCCCCTTTCACTCACAGTTGTGCGTGATACGGGTACATTTTTACAAGACCATAAAAATCCAGGTAAAATGGCTTTGTGTGGCCTTCTAAACATGCCATGGCACATTGCACCACTGGAACAGGAAATAAATAATGTACCTAAGGTGTAAAAGTGATTAGGCCCTATGTTTTTCCTGGTCGAAGTTTTGGCACTGCCCCATATCCACACCACTATTGTAAATAGGGGGCAATGTCAAAACGCAATGGGTGTTGTAGTGCAACAGAAACAGTATCACCCATTGCCTGTCCCTTTGCCACAGCAGACTGGTGCAGTGAAGGTCATATTTATAAGGTTGCATTAAGCCACATTAAGTGGCTTAAAGATACCTTGAAAATATAGAGCAGGACATTGCACCACAAGAACATCATTGAAAGTGGCGTTTCTGCGGTACAAGGACCTCGTAAATATGCCCCTCACTAATATATGTACTTAATCACACACATATACACTTTTTAGAAAAAATATACATACACATTGTTAAAAACATGCATATGGCATATATTTTCTCTTTCTTTAATCAGTTTAGGTATTTCTATAATATGTTTATATTTACTTTTACTTTTTTAACCATTTTACATTTTTCGGTCTTGTATTTCTTTGAAATTAACAAAAAAAACAGGCACAAAAAATGTGTGCTCCAGGAGGGAGGAAAAATAAACAACAACAGTTTTTTACTGTTTCAAGCACTTAAAAAAACCTGTTGAGCACTTAGGGCAGTAAAGTCCAGCATTGGTGAACAATGTTAGGGTCATAGGCCTGGTGCAGTTGATGGTCCAGCCTGAGCACTTCTGGCACCTTATTTTGTTTCCAGCTCTTTCAAATGCCGTAGATCTGCTCCAACCAGTGGACCACTGTGCACTTCTTCTCAGATTTACGAGACAATACTTTGCTGCAGATATTTCAAATTACTTTGCAAGTGTTCGCCTTTTTCTCCCCTTCAGGAATTGTAAAAATATTCCCACACTACACTTTCTTTCCTTTTCTTTGGGGGTTCCTCTTCTTCTTCTTCTTCCAAGTTGTCTTCCCCCTCCTGATGCAAATCAGTAGAGGCTGTCATCTTCTCTTAAACACAAGAAAAAAATACCAAAGAACCTTCAAAATGTTTGATTTCTTTACAAATTATTCTGTTCAATACCACATCCAAATAAAAAAGAAAATGGGTTGGATTTTGCTCTCTATATGATAAAAAGCTCTTTAACCAATAAAATTCTTTTAATTTTATGCCACATGGGATGCTCAACCCCTACATGCCTCTAGCACCTCCAACGGGAATCTGTAAAAAAAGTATTACATTTTAATTTTTATACTTTTCTTTAAAAATATACTATTTTAAATTCTTATAAGTATATCTTCTCATTTACTGTGTAAATGTTAATACATATGAAAAATCGCTAGTCACACACCCTAAGTGACACCAGAAATACATCACGCAATGGTACACCCTAGTATTGAGTTTCCACTAAATGATTTTGAAAAAACAATAAAACCTAGAAAAATGTAAATATTAATTGTATTTGTGTGCCACTAAAATTATAATCTAAAAGTAAAGAACATCAATATATATATATATATTACCTACTGGCGGTCGCCAGTAGGTAGTTATAGTTAGGATTTTTTTCAATGTTAAATCTCAAACTTCTATTTGGAATAACTTTGGCGCCGGTTGACGAATCTGCATGAAAATTTCCTCAAAATGGCCTCTTCGAGCTCCAGTCCTTCCCTGAAAGTTTGGGGGGATGCGTCAAGCGGGGGCCGAGATAAAAGGGGGGTCCCAAAACTCGTTTTCCCCATGTTAATTTCCATAGGGCGGTCGACCTCACTTTTAGCCCGAACGGCTGAATGGATTTCCACCAATCTTGGCAAAATTGTAGGGACTGGTAGCCCGATGTGCCTTTGCTATGTCTCAAGATATGTGCTCCAGTGGATTTTGAGTAATTTAGGTTCAAAAAAATATATATATCTGTAAGCGCGCCCCGGTACGCGCTCCGGGGAGCTCTCCGGGCACGCTACGTGACTTGCGCACGGAAAGCTGATTGGCTTTCGGGTGTCTGTAAACATTCCAAACGGTCTGGAGCGGCCGCCATCTTGTGTCTCGGTATGATCGAGACACAAGAGGTGGCCAAAACAAAGGGGGAAAAGACCATTAGGGGGCAGAGTAGACCCCCCTGACCTCCTAGGTTTCATGTGTGGGCTATAAAAGGGCCCCGCGGGGCAAAAAAAAAATAATATTTTTTTTCGATTTGCGCGGGGGGAGCGCCCGTTACGCGCACCGGGGAGCGCACCAGGGAGAAAAGAGTATGGCAGAGTTTTAAAATTTAAGTCATTTTATATAAATGGGAGGTCGTTCTGAAAAGAACTGTTTTTTTTATTCTTTTTGTTGTTTTATATTTTTTTGGGGGGGTTTTAAACATTTTTTTCTTTTTTTGGTTTTTCTGAACATTTTTTGTTTTTTTTGTATTTTTTAAGGGGAGAAACAAAAAACAGGCATTTCAAAAGAGCTCAACAGGAGAAAAAAAAAGTGCAACAAATTAATATTTCCGTTGGCACTTGTGGTTTTCCCAAGCACGATTAATAAGAGTGATGCATTGCTCACCATAGCAAATCGTTTGACCACAAAATTTACAAACCATTTTAAAATTTGAAAAGTTGGTTTGTATGATGGAGTATGTCTCCCTAACTTCCGGTCCTGATGAGGTGGAAACAGTAGTTTGGGAGGTGCTGGCAGAAGATTGGACAGGGTTTTTGGCCAGTTACCTGACCTCTGCCCTAGAATAGTTATTGGGATGCTTTCTAAGCATATGCCTAATCATTGTGTGGTTGCCGAAGGATTATTTCTTGTTGGGATTCCCCCTTGACAGCTCCTGATGACAGATTAGGCAGGTTGCTTTAGGTGCATTTACTTTTTTTTTGTCACTCGGGATAGAAAAAAATTGCCATATGATGTGCTCTTTTGGCTTGTAGGTTATGTTGTCCTCTCGGACGAATCTACTCTCCTCTTCGTCCTCATCCTCCTCCTGTTCTTGATCTCCACCACTGTGAAGTTGTGGAGGTCCTTGTGGTGGTGGTGGTGGTGGTCCAGAAGATCCAGCAGCTGCAGCTAATGTAGCCATTTTCGACAGATATAAGTAAAGGTCTTCCTCTCTCAAAGCAAAAAGGTAGAATAAGGAAAAAAGGTGTGGGCTTTCATCATTTGGAAAAAAAACATATCCTGAACCAATGAAAAGTGTTAATTTTAGGTCACATGACCAGGGGTTTCATCATTATGAAACCAAAACTGTTATGAACCAATGAAAAGTGTTATTTTTAGGTCATATGACCCGACGCGCTTACGCTACGCGCCCCGGGGCGCGTCCCGGGGCGCGCCCCGGGTCGCGTCACGTAAGCGCGTCGGAAGATTACATTGCGCAATCGTATTTGCTCGAGTGTGTGAGAAGTTGGCCTGGTATATAATGCTCACTAATTCTAGTGATCACTTTGTACCATGCCAAGCAACCCTTATGATGATTGGTTGTAAGTCAACCTTATAGACCAGTTATCCTAGTGGTATCGTGGACAAAGCAGTCTTAGGCTAAACTCTGAAAGGCATGTGAAGCCAGCTGTTATACCATACACAACCCCCTTGAATACCAAATGAAAGGGACACCACACAGATATATATTGAAAATATATATTGTTTTATTAACTATAAAATCCCCTGGACTCTTTATGAGCACAGAAGCACAAGCGTTAAATCACAAGACAGTTTAAAATACACCAAAGTTGCACAATATGGATGAGCCCTAGGGGCCACCTAAACCATATACTATGAAAGTGGTATAAGAGATACCAAAGAGAACGGGAACAGGCCTAGGGCCTTGGGAATCGCTGGAGCTATTCGAGACTAGCAATGATTAAGTCGGGAAAGGCCCGCGGGACTCGGGTGCAGTGTCTAAAGTGCACGCACTTCTCAATGTAAAGTCTATGGTGCGTAAAAAGTACAAAGTTAGTTAGTTCGGAACCTTCCGAGTGACCTAAAGCTCTGAAACTTAAGACACAGTCCCTTGAGATGTGTACCAGTGCAGGAGCACCGGCGGAGCAGAGTTACCTCACCCACAGGAAGTGGGTGCACAGGGTCGAAGTAGTGTCGGGTTTCATCACGCAGGTCGATGGTGCTTGGAGCTGAAGATGCTGCAGGCGGCTCGATGTGAAGAGTTCCGGTGGATCCAAGGGTGGATCTGAAGTTGTGAAGACCTGAAAGCAGAGGGGACAATGTTCAAAGTCACTAGCCAGTGACTACCGTGGAACCAGATTGGAACCAGGCGATGTCGGGTGCAAACAGGCGTTGTCGTATAGCTTCTCTCTGCAGCCACGTGGACACTGGGGGTCGAGGACGTCCAGGAGTCGGTCACGAGCTGTCCCAGGCAGGCTTCTCGCTGTTGGCCGTGTTGGCGACCTGATCGGAGCAAACAGGCCTTGGCTAAGGCAAGCCACGCAGGAATCAAAAGATGCTTTTCACTCGGACCAGCAAGGTCAGAGCGGGTGCTCCTTTTTACAGGAGCGAGGGCAAGTCTAGAGCAACCAGACCCGCAGTGTAAATTGTAGTTGTAGTCGCCAAGATGGCCGCTGACCACGTGGCTAGTGGCCGGGATGGCGCGTCGAGTGGCACAATGCAAAAAGGCCCCACGCAGATCGTGGAGATGCTGGAGGGCTCTTCTTCGGTGCAAGGGCTGCTCGGTGGTGGGGGTTCTCAGTCCCCAAAGCACAACATCGAGGATGCCTCAGATGCTGCGCAGTCAGCTTTTCGGGTGTCTTCCAAGAGGTCCGGTCCCACGTCACTCGTTTCCTCCACGGGTCCCTTCTCTGCAGGGACTGTGGATCGGGCTGTGAGAGGTCTGGGAGTCTGGTTCTTGTCAGGCTCTGGGCTCGGGCTCCGGCGGGAGGCGGCGGCAAAGCAGACGTCGAGTTGCTGGTTGGTACCTGTGTTCACAGGGTGGCCACTCCTAGGCCACAAGGGAGATTCTCTCCAGTCTTCTGAGCAGCAGAATGTCGAAGTCCAATCTTCTTCTTAGTTTTAAGTTGATTCAGGATGATCTGCTGTGCAATGGCACTGCTCCCACTCTTATTCCCAATCTGAGGGGTGGATCACCTACTAGGTCCCTCCTCTGGGAGGAACCAGGAAGGGGGGCGTTTACACCCCCTTTCCTTTGTCCAGCTCCTCGCCAGGCCTGGGTCTGGAAAGTCCCAGGACCGGTTTGGACTGGCTTATGCACGGGGACACCTTGTGTGCCCCGGGCATGTCTGATTCTATTCAGCCCTGTCCTACCCAATACACAAAACCCTGTCTGGGGTGGTGCTCGCACCTCCCAAGGCAGGAAACCCTTTGTCCAGGCCACCATCTGCCGAGTTTCGGTCAGCAGCAGGAGGCCAGACTCGTGTCTGTGGTGGCAGCATCCATTTTGTGATGCTGAGGCTCTGTTTAACTTTAACCGGGGTTAAGGCTACACACATGTCGTGTCCCTCTAGAAGGGTGGAATGCTATCCCCGTCGACAGAACTGTCGAGGGGATAGTATTCCAATTCGTATGACACCTTACTCGACATGTTTTGATAAAGCCAACCCAAGGATAGCAAATAACCGCGAGCATTATAATGCACTTAAGAGTATATGGTATGGCAATATCCCGGAACAGCTTAGGGAGTGGTTCCCAACAGCTGCAGACAGGCTCAGCTCATGCTAGAGCACCATCTCACATATTTCCAAGCACTCTGCCTCCAGGATTGATGAGGCCTTCCATAGGAGTGGCTGATAGGAACATATGTGTCCAGTTTAAGGTCAGATATAGGGATACTATACCTAAGTAAGAGGTGATTACACCAACTTACCCCAGCTGAGTGATCAGCCAGTTGTGTCAAATATGGAGGCCAGGCCAGGGGTGGCACAATACATGCTGCAGCCCCTGGTAGGCCTTGGCTACACCTATGCCCTGGGTACCTATGGTACACTGTTACAGGGGCCTATATGGTGAACCAATTCCAATTGTGTTATGCACCTAAGGTACATGGAGTCCATTTTAAGGAGAGAGCAATCAGCCTGGGGCCCTGAATAGCAGGATCCCAGGCCAACTAAGTCAAAAACCAGCTAAACACCAGGCAAAAAGTTTGGGGGTAACCATAGTCAGATATCCACCTTCCTACAGAGTGCTTCCGGGTGCGCTTACGCCGTGTGTATCACGCGGACGTGGCTACGCAATACGTCACGATCATGTTTTCGTTCGCGAAAATGGCGCTTACGGGACGCTCCCCGGGGCGAGCTCCGGGGTGCTTCATAATAGTACGCTTTCCGTTGCGCTCCCCGGGGCGCGCACCGGGAGCTCTCCGATGCAAATTTTTTAAAAAAAAATATATATACAAAAAAAAAATTGGAAAATTGAAGGGACTGGTAGCCTGATGTGCCTTTGCTATGTCTCAAGATATATGCTCAAGTGGTTTTTAAGAAAATTAACTTAAAAAAATATATATTGGGACACATTGGGCTATATATATGTTAGAGCCCAAATGTAGCCCAAATGTAGCCCAATGTAGCCCAATGTAGACCAATGTGGATCACTGAAATAATATAGACTGCCAAAATATCGACCTGCAAAAATATCGTTGACAAAATATCGACAGACAAAATATCGACTTTCTATCTACAAACAGGTAAGTACAAAAATATCGAGTACAAAATATCGTTAACAATAATATAGATGTAAAAAATATCGACTTTATTAAAAACAGTGTTAAATTAAATTAATATTAAATTTTAATGACTAAAATATACTTAAAAATACTTAAATTAAATTATAATAATTAAATAAAAAATGAAAATAATAAAAAAAAAATTACAATCTTATTTGTTGACCCTGAACCCTAAAATATACCCCTTTACCCAAAAACCCAAAACTGACCCTGAACCCTAAAAATACCCCTTTACCCAAAAACTAAAAACTGACCCTGAACCCTAAAAATGCCCCTTTACCCAAAAACTGAAAACTGACCCTGAACCCTAAAAATGCCCCTTTACCCAAAAACTAAAAACTGACCCTGAACCCTTAAAATGCCCCTTTACCCAAAAACTGAAAACTGACCCTGAACCCTAAAAATGCCCCTTTACCCAAAAACTAAAAACTGACCCTGAACCCCAAAAATACTCCTTTACCCAAAAACTGAAAACTGACCGTGAACCTAAAAATGCCCCTTTACCCAAAAACTGAAAACTGACCCTGAACCCTAAAAATGCCCCTTTACCCAAAAACTAAAAACTGACCCTGAACCCCAAAAATACTCCTTTACCCAAAAACTGAAAACTGACCGTGAACCCTAAAAATGCCCCTTTACCCAAAAACTGAAAACTGGCCCTGAACCCTAAAAATGCCCCTTTACCCAAAAACTAAAAACTGACCCTGAACCCTAAAAATACTCCTTTACCCAAAATGTATCAATATTATTTAATTACCAATTAATTATTAATTAACAATAACAATAAAGTAAATATATTAGCACTTTAGCTGTAATTATTTAATAATTAATATTATTTTTCCCAATTAATTACTTAACAATAACACAAAATTATATATATTAAAATGTACTCTAATTAATGTAATTAACTAATTACAATTAATCAATTACCAATTAATTACTAATTCAAAATATGTACACAATTATATTAATTAATTAACTAATTATTATTAATTATCAATTAATTATTAATTATAAATATTTACAAACATATATTAATTAATTAATTATTATTAAATTACTTCCCACCCTATTCCCCTATAAACCCACAACCCGCTACAGAATTACATAACGCAATTATTAAAAAAACAAATTCCATTTAATAAAACATTTTATTACATTAATACACACTTTTCACACATATTATTACATAAAAATACACTATAAAATATTATATATTATTAAAAATTCGATATTTTTGCTATCTATATTTTAAACAGTCGATATTACTTCACTTACCTGAAAAACGATATTTTTGTAGTCGATATTATGTCCAGTCGATATTTTGTCCAGTCTATATTTAAAACTCGATATTATGTCCAGTCGATATTTTGGAGTCGATATTTTGTCTGTTCACCGACCAATGTACTTATAAAGTGAGACTTATAGTTAGCAATTAGCATTTAAAAAATCTATTAAATTCAATCTAAAAACCATAGGTTTCACACCAGTTATAGTTAGGAATTAGCATTAAAAAAACCTATGAAATTCACTGCAAAAACCAGAGGTTTCACACCAGTTATAGTTAGGAATTAGCATTTAAAAAACCTATTAAATTCACTGAAAAAACCATAGGTTTCACACCAGTTATAGTTACCTGGAAATTTTACTGACATAAAACCATTGAAATTCCCACGTTATAGTTAGTTGGACTCACTATAACTTGCGCGTGCAATGCACTGCTGATGATGTCACATATTACATCACTCATGACATGGTCAGTGACATCACTCATGACATCACTGATGATTAAGCATGAGCGAATTTTGCCGATCTCGCATTTGCGAATTTTGCGGATTTGCGGATTCGCAATCCGCAAAATCCGCGAATTCCCGCGAATTTGCGGATTTTTTTTTTTGTGTGTTCGCCCGTGTTTCTGCCAGTTCGCGAGGGTTTTTACAATTTCGCAATTTGCGAACTTACCTGTCGGGTCGCAAGTTTTGCGAACTTGTTGTTTCTACGTGTCCAGCCTGTTTGGGACACTCTTCTTCATCACTGCCACTCTCTGTCACCACTGCCACTCTCTGACTACTCATGCCACCCTCTGGCCCACCCATGCCACCCTCTGTTTCATCACCACACCCTCTGGTTGTCCAGTGTACATTATTTTCGGCAAAGCAAAGCACACCTTCCCTGCCTCAAGTGACCTGAATTAATTTGGGGCTGATTAATGTGTCACAGAATATTTTTTTAGCTGGCACCTGCTTCCTTAGTGCGCCCTGATTAGTGATCTTTTGCACTTGCTAAGTGCTTTCATTGTTGCAAAATTAGTTACAACACCTGCCCTGCCCCAACTGACAATAATGAATTAGGGGCTGATTAATGGATTTTAACTTCCAGCCTGGCTCCTGCTTGTCTCCCTTAGCTGTAATTCAGGACCTTTGTGGCATATGTGTAACTATTCTGAGGTTCAGAGCAGGGTCACATAATAGTTTCAACTGGCAACTGAACTCTGGAGGGGCCCCTCAGGAAGCACTACAGGAAATGGCTACTAATGATGTGCCTGAACTTTTGAACCTGGTAAGTAGTTACTTTCAGTTTTGCTAAGATCGTATTTCTGCATTTTTGCACTTATTCGCGGGGCGCGAACTCACGCGAACAGTGCGAGCAGTGCGAGCAAAATCCGCTGCTCGCGGATTTGCGGATTTTGCGGGAAATTCGCAAATCTCGCGGATTGCGGATTTCCCGAAAATCCGCAAAATCCGCGAGCGGAACGGATTTTCCGCCCATGCTTACTGATGATACCATCCTTGTGACAGAGTGACAGACCTCCTTTCACTGTAATGTAACCCTTGAAACACATATTCAAAAATACAAACTAAAATTTTCAAAACAATGCAGATACCCATACCAGTTACAACAACCAAATCTATAATTCCAGCATTTATATACACATCCACTCATTCACCAACAGTTCTATATAGTCACTCATACATATACTCGCTCATCATATGTAGTGATACACCTATACATCCTGTTACACACCAACAGTGATCCAAAAGTTACTTACACATACTAACACATGCAAATATACTATTGAACATCCATTTATTTGCATATACAACTATACACACACTACCACCTTACTTCTAAGGAAACTTACACATACTTACTCTCTTAAACAATCACTTATAGAAACACATACATATTTAAACAGGAACTCTTACAATCTCTCACTCTCACATATACTCCCTTATATACATCAATACTCACATATACTAGATTAAAACATATGTCGTTACTGATAAATACACTAGTGTCATTCACTCACTAACACACACATATACACACTCATCCACCCGTACAGTCCTGCACATATGCTGTCTTCAAAACACATACAAACAGAGTCAGTCATTGATGCATCTATGTGCTAAGTAATACCCCCACCAAACCATACAGACACTCATACTTTTACTAAAAAAACATCTAATAACCCATATACACACACATGTAGCTACTTACCAACCCATGCAGCCACTTATACACAAAGTGAAACACTGATACATATACTTAAATATTTAAACATTACTCGCTAATATATGTATTCACTAAGATACACTTAATAAGCCAGTTAACCAATCAATTTTTATTTAAAAAAACATCCCTTTAGACACTTATTTAAACATTTATTCTTCCATCGACCTTTACATATACTTATATAAAACATATTTATTTTTCAGAAAGACACACATTCACTGGATAGTGTCATCAGTGATGTCATGAGTGATGTCACTGACCATGTCATGAGTGATGTAATATGTGACATCATCAGCGGTGCATTGCATTCGCAAGTTATAGTGAGTCCAACTAACTATAACGTGGGAATTTCAATGGTTTTATGTCAGTAAAATTTCCAGGTAACTTTAACTGGTGTGAAACCTATGTTTTTTTCAGTGAATATATATATATCTATATATATCTACATCAATAGACACAATTCCCGAAAATGGTACCAAACAATATCGTGACTTTTTGAAATTGGTGATAA